>NC_083581.1:51644199-51876699 GCF_027579695.1 Neoarius graeffei
TGTAATAATAGTACCGTGGAATCTTTTCGCTTTGTCAGATGCTGCGCTGCCTTCGATATAAAACACTCGTAAATAATTGCTTGTTAGATAAACATATGTATTTGAAATCCTGTGCACAAGTCATCGACATTGTATGCGTTTTCACTTCGCCACATTTCTGGTCCACAGAAAAGTCTGTCCTCTGTATGAGGAACTAAAAATGTTCCTTGAACCGCAACATAGGAACTAAAATGAGTTCTGATTTGCTTTAGTGTCACAAGATATGTAAGTAGATTTCATCTGAGTGATGTTTTATCTGCTTGCACCTTATAGGCCGCATTACATTACATTTCTACATTAGAGAAGAAAAAGCTTCCTCCAGTTTACTGGCTCCCTGTCAGTTTGTTTGAATATCCTACACACACACACACACACACACACACACACACACACACACACAAGATTAGAGCTCAGAGCAGTCAAATAATCTCGAAGTCCCACGCTCCTTTGGTCTGCCCCCAGAGTGCTCAGAGAAAGTGAGAGATTAAGAAAGAGAGAAGAGAGAAAGAAGAGGAGGAAGACACTGCTAGTCCGAGTGGGGGCTTTTAACAAGCTATTCATTAAAAAGAGACCAGGGAACAGACAGACTGCCCCAAAAAGACGACAAAGGCTGTTTTAATCAAACGGTGCCCTCTTCTTTTTTCCGATTGAACTCACTTTTAACCCAATTTTTTCTTCTTCTATCCCTTTTCCCAGTTTCTCTCATTTATTCTCACACAGTGAGTGCTATTAGAGAGTGCTGAGAGATCTGGAAGCAAAGACCGTGGCCTGCAAAGAACAAACTTTCCTGTTCAGCACATAATAATTAGTCTGCACAGAGAGTAAGCAGGTCATCACGGATGAGGACGGAATGTCTTGTAATGGAGAGAGCAGACGGGTTTCATACCTGTGAGACCTGTTGTTACAACCCGGCTCGACTGTAACGAAAGAGGAGGACACATCTTTAAATGAGAAAACTCAAGGATTTATTGGCATAAACAAAACTTAAATTGAAGAAAGCAAACAAAATAAGCAAATGGATCAGTATGGATAGTGAGTAATCAGTAGTGTAAGGAAAGTGTCTGGATAAATAGAACACAAGGTGCAGGGAAGATGGATGGATAGGGCAACAAAAAAACCCACAAACCAAGAAGGCCCAAAAAGGACAGCTGCCACCTCTTCCTTCCTTCCTTCCTTCCTTCCTTCCTTCCTCTCGCTCTCTCTCCGGTAGCTGCCAAACTGATCTTTTATAGAGGCTGAACCAGGTGAGACAGGCCTTAGGGCCTCTGCATGTTCTTGCGACAAGGCTTTCGCAGATAGCTTTTCGCAGACGGTTGTAATTTATCGTTGAGCGGGGAGTAATAGGCGTGCGCGATGTTATTCACCGCCACAACGCAAGGGGGCGCAAAGTGGCGAAATCGCTAGGAGTAGTTGGTGGGTGTGGTTAGTGGAGTGTTTATCCTCCGGTTACTTATAATGACTAGAACTGGAGTCGTATAGATGTACGTACTTCCTCACTTCCTCGATCAACCGCTCTTCGTGCTGCTCTATCTTTGCTCGTGTTTTTAAAAATGGCGGTCGTGAAAACAACCCAAACCGGGAAAGTAGGGAAGCGGAAGTGCGTGTACAGTGGATGTAGAGTGGACCAATCAGAGCCCTCTTGTCTGCGACGCTGTCTGCGAGGCTTCTGCGGTGGTCACAATTTTTGGGAGGTGCGCGCAGGGCGTCTGCGAAGGGGGGGGTGGCTACGCAGACGCCATCTGCGACGCCATCTGCTGTCAGCATAAATTGGCCTTTAGGTGTGCAGGTGGGAGGAGCCAACACAAAACAGGAAAACCAAATGAGCCCAAAGATCGTTACACCTATAAACATTTTACCTCTGCCGGCTTTGTTGGAGGAGGTTATGTTTTTGCCTCCGTTTGTTTGTTTGTCTGTTCCCAATGTAACTCAACAAGTACTGAATGGATTTTGATGAAATTCTGAGGAAAGCTGAGCCATCGGCCAAGGAATAATTGATTAGATTTTGATGTAAATCCGGATACGTATATGGATCCAAGATTTTTTTTTTGTCTGGTTCCAACATAACTCAAAAAGCTCAAATTGTGATGAAATTTGGTGTCCAGCTTTAAGAAGCCTTTATTTGTCACATGCACACTTCAAGCACAGTGAAATTCGTCCTCTGCATTTAACCCATCTGAAGCAGTGAACACACACACACACCCACACACCCAGAGCAGTGGGCAGCCACACCAGAGCGCCCAGGGAGCAGTCAGGGGTCCGGTACCTTGCTCAAGGGCACCTCAGCCCAAGGCCGCCCCACGTCAACCTAACTGCATGTCTTTGGATTGTGGGGGAAACCGGAGCACCCGGAGGAAACCCACGCAGACATGGGGAGAACATGCAAACTCCACACAGAAAGGCCCTCGCCGGCCACTGGGTTCGAACCCAGGACCTTCTTGCTATGAGGCAACTGTGCTAACCACTACGCCACCATGCCGCTTTAGTATTATCACTCACCACCAAGTCCAACATCGTCGGTTATCATAACAGATCTGTTGCCACAGCTTTCTATCCAGCATTGCTGTCTTAAGGCCCAGGATGTCTAGCCCAGAATCGTCCACCAGTTTGTCGATGTAAGTGACAGGCGGTCTGCCTCTTCCTCTTTTGCCATGAGATGGTTCCCAAAACAGAACGTCACTGATACATTCATTCTTAGCCCGATAACAATGACCAGAAAACTTGAGTCGACGTCTTCTTACCACTTCCCTGAGTCTAAGTAGATCTTGGTAGAGCTCCTTGTTTGTTGCCATTTGATGTTAAGAGCATGACGCAACAGTCTGGTATAACAGCCATCTAAACATTTCTCAAGGGTCTTAGTAAGAGTTAGTGTTTCTGATCCATACAGAAGGACTGATTCAACTGTTGCTCTGAAGAACATAACATTTAATCTTCTAGGGAGGGAAGACTTCCAAATCTTATCTGACTTGTGGACAGCAGACCAAGCTTGTCCTTTTCTGATGTTAAGTTCCTTAGTTGACGATCGGATCCATGCCCCTAGATATTTAAAGTCCTCAACATTTCTTAGATGGTCACCTGTCTTTGACTTTAATGCTCCTGTGGTGTTAAAGAGCATGACTTCAGTTTTAGAAGGATTAACACATAAACCGACCTCTTCTGCAGCTTCCTCCAGCCATGTTAGGAACAATTGAGCATCTCTGATGGTGTCTGAGACCTGGTGACTTGTCCAGGGTGTACCCCACCTCTCGCCCATAGTTAGCTGGGATAGGCCCCGGCTTGCCTGCGACCCAGTTGGACAGGATAAGCGGCTACAGATAATGGATGGATGGATGGATGATGGTGTGTGACAGTAAACACAGGTCATCTGCGTAGTGTCGGTTATATTAGGCCAAGTTTACATTAGACCATATCTGTCTCGTTTTCTTCGCGGATGCACTGTCCGTTTACATTAAAACGCCTGGAAACGCCGGGAAACGGGAATCCGCCAGGGTCCACGTATTCAATCCAGATCGTGTCTGGTCCGGTGCTGTGTAAACATTGAGAATACGCGGATACGCTGTGCTGAGCTCTAGCTGGCGTCGTCATTGGACAACATCACTGTGACATCCAGCTTCCTGATTCACTGGCGTTGGTCATGTGACACGACTGCTGAAAAATGGCGCGGGCTTCCGCCTTGTATCACCTTTCATTAAAGAGTATAAAAGTATGAAAATACTGCAAATACTGATGCAAATACTGCCCATTGTGTAGTTATGATTGTCTTTAGGCTTGCCATCCTTCCACTTGCAAGTGGTAAGTGACGCGCATGCCCGATATGCACTGGGATCACACACACAGCGGCTCAGTCCCGAATCACTGCTCGTGCGCTTCACTCGTGCGCTCTGTGAGCTGCGCAGGGCCGGAGTGCGCACCCTCCAGAGGGCACTCGCTGTTCAGGGCGGAGTGATTTGGAGCGCAGGATGCCTGCGGAGCCGAGCGTATCCGTGTATTGGCGTTGCTGTGTGCACGCGAATCATGTATTGGCGTTGCTGTGTGCACGCTAATCGTTTTAAAAACGTTAATCTGATGATCCGCTAATACGGTCTAATGTAAACCCCACCTTACTATGTAAGTGCTGTTGTCTACTTGTTGTTCTATTAAGAGTAAAACCCAGATGTGCATGGTCTTCAAGTGTGCAGTACGATCACTAGGTTCAAGTGATTTGATTTTAATGTTGATAATATGTGTCTTGGCAGAGGTATGAGCTCTACCGAGTGCCCTTCTAGTTAAAAGCCTGTGTCTGAACACATCAGGAAGTGTTTTGAAGATGATTTCAGACTTTTCCCAGCATAGTGATATATGTGAGAATCTTCTGTTTGGTAGCTTGCAGATGGCCTGATTGTAGTTACTCACCACTTCTACACACTGCCTGCAGCTCAGTTGAGTCTAATTAGCTGAGTCAAGATGAGTGTGTGTCAGTCATCGTGACCCTGTTTATACAACAAGCCCTTGTACATCATATTCAGTGGCACGATTGTGGCTTCGCTGAGGTACAGACCAACCACAGAGCTGCATGCAGCTGCGTCCTGGGATGCATCAGACCCATACGAGACCACATCTCGGAAATTAATGCACTGACTCGGAGCTGATTTTGTTTTTCTTTTAAATGAGATGCCTTTTGAGAGGAGATGCTGATTACTTATCAGCTAAGAGGATGGTACGTAAAGGTGCAGTTTCTGCAGTTGGGTGCATATTTAAAAGTATTTCTGTTGGGTTTTTTTTTTCCATTTCAGGCTTCTGTTTTCCATTTTTCCAGTCTGTAAAATTAGCTTGGTCCACAGCCAGAACAAAACTATTTTCCATAAAAGGTTAATTTGATAGATCAGTACATTCAATAGCGGAGGTGGGTGAGCTAAGCTTAAGCTTACCCGTGTTTTATTGCAAATGGGGTTTGCCTCACAGGCATCAGAGCACACTGAAATGTACAAACTGCTCCATTAAATGCTCCTCTCTTAAAGCACAAAGGCAGATTAGTCATAGTGGTGTGTGGCAGGGGTTCCGGCTTACTCAGGCCTCTTCTCTCTGCCTCTGGTCTCTTTTAAAGCCGTGCCACATTCTCTGGCGACGTTCTCTCAATTGTAAAGTGTCAGCCTTTGCCCTCGGATTAGTTTTGCTTATCGGTCAGAGTTTCAGGATTCAGGAAATGGCTTAACATTAGCAGGGTAGCAGGCTGATTTGTTAGTACCCAGTAAGACCAGTAGTGTTTGAGCATGGATTAATTATAAAGCATTAATGCTGCATGTAGATGATGATGATGATGATGTAGAAATATTCACTTAAGCTTGTTATAACCTTGAAGTTCTTGAAGTTTGCTGGAGATTCCTTCATAAATGGCCTTGCAGTTAACACATTCCTGATTAATTACTGCTAAATTACCATTCTTATGCATGTGTAAAATGGCCATAAGATTATAGCCTAGATACAAATACGACTTTTATTTTTCAATAAAAGTACATTTTAAATCAAAGATATATTTTTATGCAGCAGTTATGTTCCAACCAGTTTGACTTGAGAATCAAAATGTAAACAAGTGTTGGCAGAGAAAACAAACCTCGCCCGGTAGCACTTATGATGAATATAAAGGAAGATGTCATGAAAAAAATAGGTACCCTATGGGTCCATGTGGCTACTGCTTATAAATAAAATTGTTTTCTGATATCATGTCTATACAGTAACTATAGCGCATATATATATATATATATATATATATATATATATATATATATATATATATATATATATACACACTCTCTGAGGCAGTAACCACAAAAATGAAGCGTAATCCAAAAATGAACAATTTAAAAATCACAGAAGTAAAATATACCAAGTGTCTGTACTTTATATTATTCTACTCTTACAGCTTTCGAAACTGAAACCTCTGAACCGAGGCTGACATACACACGCTGTCGCCATGACCCAAACTCTTATTTCCCGGAAAAGGCCCGGCACTAGAGCTCAGTGGAACGCACTTTCCCTCTGTAATAAGCATAAACATGTCTGAAAGCGATTTCTTTAGTCTAGTCCATTTATTTCGAATGGTGAAGCGAATTTTACCAGGCATTTTAATCGGAACACGTGTATGCGTATGCGCAGTGTGCGATTGTTTCACTCTTACATTCTTACAGCGCCTCTATATGAGGCAGTAGCCACAACAAAAACGATTTTGACCTTTTTGGTGACCTTGACCAGATGACCCTCAAAATGTTAGAGGTTCTTTGTGAGACCAATGCCCATCTATCCTGAAAGTTTCATGAAGATTGATCTAGCCGTTTTCCCGTAAATATCGTTAACATCAAACAAACAAACAAAGAAACCCAACCGAAAACAATACCTTGCCCCTGATGGACTCCATCCCGGGCGAGGTAATTAAACTGAATCACTGGTCTCCCGGGCGGCACGGTGGTGTAGTGGTTAGTGCTGTCACCTCACAGCAAGAAGGTTCTGGGTTTGAGCCCAGTGGCCGGCGAGGGCCTTTCTGTGTGGAGTTTGCATGTTCTCCCCGTGTCTGCATGGGTTTCCTCCAGGTGCTCCAGTTTCCCCCACAGTCCAAAGACATGCAGGTTAGGTTAATTGGTGGCTCTAAATTGACCGTAGGTGTGAACGTGAGTATGAATGTCTCTGTGTCAGCCCTGCGATAACCTGGCAACTTGTCCAGGGTGTACCCCGCCTCTCGCCCATAGTCAGCTGGGATAGGCTCCAGCTTGCCTGCGACCCTGTAGAACAGGATAAAGCGGCTACAGATAATGGATGGATGCTCCTTGGACCTGCCTGATCCATCCTGGTGCCGTGTCTGGTTGGAGTCTCATCGCATCGCTCCTGTGGAGGACGGCCCCATGAGGACAGTTGAAAGTCACACTTGGAAGACGCTCTGGACGCTTACAGTAATGCTTTTATGGCTGAGGACTACAGTTGACTTGCTAACTTTAGGACTGCAGTTGTCATGAACAGTTTTGCACTCAAGTTTCCATCAATGAAGAGTTTATAACATCAACAAAACTGACTTCTTGTTAAAACTGTTAATGTTATAGTCATGCTGTCTGTTGTTGCCCAAATGAGGATGGGTTCCCTTCTGAGTCTGGTTCCTCTTGAGGTTTCTTCATGTCGTCTGAGGGAGTTTTTCCTTGCCACCGTTGCCACAGGCTTGCTCATTGGGGATAGCTTAGGGATAAAATTAGCTCATGTTTTAAGTCATTCAAATTGTGTAAAGCTGCTTTGCGACAATGTTTATTGTTAAAAGCGCTATAGAAATAAACTTGACTTGAAACTTGACTTGGATTGATGGATGGATGGATGGATGGATGGACGGACAGTGGTCTCCCTCATCCTTGTCACATTTCTATCTTTTTTTTTTTAATCACTCACCCTCATAATTAACTCAGGTTTTTAGCTTTCAATTCCTGCTGATACTCCGTGAGAGATTTTACAACTTGATTAAAGTTCGCCTGTGGTTAATCAAAGCAATAAACCACAATAAACCCTCTTACCCTTGATAACACACGCCCTCTAGTGGCTCGTTGCTTTTATAAATCGGCGTGAAAATCAATACAACAAAATCTAGTGTTCAATGAACAATTTCATTTATTATTAATAATATTTGCAATCAACAATTCATCTGCAACACGATGGTTTCTGTTAACAGGAAGATTGGGTTGCTGAACAACATCACAAGCAAGGATTAGGGAGTTCTAAGGACAGAATGATGGCGTTAGTGTCACAGATTTGTTGATTTAAAATCAGGCAGAGTAACGCAGAATTCAGTTATTGTGATGTGATGAGAGGTTTGTGCAGAATGAGCATTTTAAAGGCTTTCAACAGCTGATTTTGAAAAAAAGCCAAAAAGTTGTCTGGAGACCCGAATCAGGATTGTGTTGTCAAGGCTATAATATAATGAAGTGATGAAAAAATGAAAGTGCCTGAATATTTTCTGAATAGACTGTACACACAAACACACGCCTGTCATGGGTGTGTCAGCTTGTCTCTAACTCCCTGCTGGTAACTGGTTTGACAGGTGGGTGCTGGAGAGAGAGAGAACTTTACTGATCCCTGAGGGAAACAGTTTTGCTACAAAACTACAATAAACAGCAGAAAGTACAAGGACCCAGGCTATGCACAGAGAACACAAATTACAGTACGAGTGGGCACCGTGGGCTTCGGGAAGCCTGTAGGATTAAAATGTTTGGCGACATCAGTTATGTGCCAAAACCGAAGTCTTGTGAAAGAGGAGCAGGTTTCGGGAGTCTCCTTTCTGAATCAGGAGCCAGCTCATTGAAAGGGGGTTCAGGCAGGGGCCTTCGCACTTACTTACCCCTTTTCCACCAAAGCAGTTCCAGGGCTGGTTCGGGGCCAGTGCTTAGTTTGGAACCGGGTTTTCTGTTTCCACTGACAAAGAACTGGCTCTGGGGCCAGAAAAACCGGTTCCAGGCTAGCACCAACTCTCTGCTGGGCCAGAGGAAAGAACCGCTTACGTCAGCGGGGGGGGGCGGAGTTGTTAAGACCAACAACAATAACAAGACCGTGAAAGATCGCCATTTTTAAGTGACAAGAAGCAGCAGCTGTACAAATGCGAAGTCATCCATTATTGTTGTTGTTGCCGCTGCTGCTTCTTTCGTGTTGTTTTTGCTTTGATATTCGCGCCAAGGTTTATGTAAACGTAGCGCCATAACTGACGTACAAGTACAAGTACAGCGACGTAACTGACATATACAGCGACGTAATGACGTATACAGCGACATAATGACATGGCTCTGCTTAGCACCGCGAGCTATGGAAAAGCAAACTGGTTCTCAGTTGGCTCGCAAGTTGAACGAGTTGTGAACCAGCCCTGGAACTGATTTGGTGGAAAAGGGGTCACTGTCTCACTGTGCCAGCGTGGAGGGCTGTTGTGTGGTGGCGGGTGCATGGGGTGGGGTCAAAGGGGTTCTGTGAAAAAAAAAGATGCTTTTCTTAATATGTTAAGCACTTCATTGGAAAGCCGGGATGCTTTGCTTCTATAGGATTAAAGAAAAGCCATTACAGCAGTGACTATTGGTATGCAAAACAGTCCTTTGCTATGTCTTCTTTCTTTCTTCTCCCTCTTCATCTCCTCCTACTTTGTCTGGCCTGAAGTGGTGGTGTCAGTCGGTTATTCTTTGTTTTCCCGAGGCCACCAAGACAAGCGGAGGAGGATGGAGAGAAACAAAACAAGACAAAGAGGGAAGTAGAAGAGGATATGTGTCGCTGGGAAAACATGACTAGTGCTTAATGTGAGAGGTGAATAAAGGAATTTTATTTTTAAACAGCTGTAAACACGAGGCTGAATATGAGTGGAGGAATTCAAAAGAACTTTGAAAAGGAAGTTGTGTTACAAAGATGAGATGAGAGGAAACGAAGACCTGAGGATAGTGTCAGTGGGTGTGAGATGGATCAAACAGGAGCAGGCGCTTGTGAAATGTCTGACCCATGTGCTGGCCGTGTTTTCACTGCCCTGATAACTGCAGAGTCGCTGATGTAAAACACCAGCTGTAAAAGCTGCAGGTTTTGGGTTTTTTTTCTTTGCCATTTTGGCTTCTAACCAGGCTGAGGGAGTTTAAACTAGCTCAGGTTACAAACTGTCTTTGCAGGCTGTAACATATCTTAAGTGGCTTTGCATCATCCTGTGTGCACTGTCGGCGTGTGTGTATTCTAGACGATAAAAAGCTGCCCGTTTGTTTCTTCAACCCAGCCAGAAGAGGTGCTTTGCCAGAAGTGTGAACTTAAAGGCCAATAATGCTCTGACTCCTTAATTACTGCAATGGAAAACACTTTCTCTGTCCGTTCTGTGTCGAGAAAAGTCCTAGCTCTTCTACATAATCTATCCTTCTCGCTTATCTCCTGACCGATCCCCTGCCCAGTAGACACTGAGCGCGTTTACATGCACATAGAGAAAATCGAATTTCTGCCGTAGCTCGACTGAAATCGAAGTTCTAAATGCCATGGATACACCTTAGCTAGGCTGAAATCGAAACGAACTGGATTTCTCGTAATCGAGCTACGCGACCTAGCTTATGCAATTGTAGCCGAGCTACTTAGTGCATGTAACCCTATCGAGCTACGTAGTCGAGCCACTTACTTCCCTTCCGGAAGTGACGAGTGACGAGACCACAAGCGAGAAACACAACAGCCTCGGTCAGCATGACAACAGTAGTAGTAGCGAGCAGCAGAAGAGGTCAGGAAGAACAAGGAGACAAAAAACAAAAACAATTGAACTTTTTGTGTGTTTATTAAGACACAAGTTAAATTGTAAGCAAAAAATGGACTTTAGAAAAATATACAATTGTGCAAAATAAGTTGTCTTACAGTGGGCGGCACGGTGGTGTAGTGGTTAGCGCTGTCGCCTCACAGCAAGAAGGTCCGGGTTTGAGCCCCATAGCCGGCGAGGGCCTTTCTGTGTGGAGTTTGCATGTTCTCCCCGTGTCCGCGTGGGTTTCCTCCGGGTGCTCCGGTTTCCCCCACAGTCCAAAGACATGCAGGTTAGGTTAACTGGTGACTCTAAATTGACCGTAGGTGTGAATGTGAGTGTGAATGGTTGTCTGTGTCTATGTGTCAGCCCTGTGATGACCTGGCGACTTGTCCAGGGTGTACCCCGCCTTTCGCCTGTAGTCAGCTGGGATAGGCTCCAGCTTGCCTGCGACCCTGTAGAAGGATAAAGTGGCTAGAGATAATGAGATGAGATGAGAAGTTGTCTTACAAAACAGTGGTCTGTGCAGGACAGTTTGTAGCCAACAGGTGGCAATGACATGTGGTGTGAATGTAAAGTGGAAATCACTCCTCTTCTTCATGATGACAACCGGAAGTGTACCAACACGATGGGGCGTGTAGCGCCACCTGTGGCTCGGGTGCACAATGTACCTCACACAATAGCTCGATTTCCTTGTGTGCATGTAGGATTGGATTTCTCTGGCACCCCTGCTGGGACCCTTAGCTCAATTACCGACGGCAGCTCGATTTGGACGTGCATGTAAACGCACCGACTGATACAGCTGCTGCTGTCCTTTTGATTTTCACAACAGATCCGACATAACAGTCCGTTGTTCTGTTCATTACACTCGCTTTTTATGACAAATGAAAATGCACTTGTACCTCCTGTTAGCTCGTCCTTCACGTAAACTTTACTCGGTTGTAAATTTCAACACGATTTGTTTGGAGAATGTGGTTGTTTAGGTGAGGCCTTCCTTTCCCTCTTCCTGTTTCGTTTCTTCATCTTCTTCTTTTTTTTTTTACTCTCTCCATGTATTCGAGACCCCTTATTGTTGTTTCCATGGTCCGAGTCACTCTCTCACACTCACTCCATGCGTCACATCTGTAGAATTTTACCTAATAGCCAAGAACCTCCTCCCTGAGCGGGACGTAAGAAAACACAACTCTCACACACAGTAGTAAAACAGCTCAAACTCTAATCTGCCATACCATAGTCAGTGTGTATTTAGTGGTGTATATTTTCATTTTCAAGTATGCAACAAACTGTATTCAGTTCTCCATGAATAAGAGAACAGAAAAAAAAAACCTTGCAGGATTCAACATGCACACTGTGAACTATCGTTCATTTATTTTCACATGATGGATCATTAACTTCCAACCATTTATCTGCCAGAACTCTTGGAATTACAAAGCGAAGCGCTGTGGCCATGAGATTTATTTCACTTTCACACAACGTTACTCCACTTCACAGCAGTGTTATCATAGTGTCGATGGCACATTTGCCCCAGCACCCTAAATACTACAGTAATAACAGAATAATTTGTGTCTTTTTGACTTTGCGTGTATTTGTAGTGACATCTGCCACATTGGTTTACGCCATGTATATTTTTCTTAGCTTCAGCTAAATTGCAGTAAAAAAAAATACTCAAGCTGTTTTCCATCTAAACCTTGGCGTAAGTAGAAGAAGAAGCCTTTATTTGTCACATGCACACTCAAGCACAGTGAAATTCGTCCTCTGAAGCAGCGAACACACACAAGTAAGCAATGAGCACACACACACACACACACACACACACACACACATACATACCCAGAACAGTGGGCAGCTGTGCTACGACATCCAGGGAGCAGTTTTTATTTTATTTTTATTTTACCAACTTTATTGGACTGTTACAAAAAAAAGAAATAAACATAAAAAAAATAAACATAATAAAGTAAGTCAGCCCAAAGGGGAGAACGCGAACGGGCGACCCATGCAAGGCGTTTCCCCGAAGGTATAAAAGAGAAAAATCATACAATTAAAATTAGACTAAATTGATCTGTGGCAAGCACAGTCACGGTACACAGACCAAGTACATGAAAAGTCCGTATTATAGGTGGAGGTCAGTAATTCAAAGTACAGCTCTAACAGGGATGATTTGAAAACAGGGAGGCTACGGAATTTATCTGGGGAAAAATATTTACATACATAGTTCCATGGTTTAACAATCCTATTGAAGAATGAGGCCTGATAAGTTGAAGTTCTGCAGTGAGTAGGTTTTAAAATTAATTTCGGGTTTTGGGCCCTAGACCGGTCATGAGTTACAAAAGACACGTGCTTTGCTCAAGGGCACTTCAGGGCCCAAGGCCACCCTGTGTTAACCTAACCTGCATGTCTTTGGACTGTGGAGGAAACCCACGCAGAGAACATGCAAACTCCACACAGAAAGGCCCCCGTCAGCCACTGGGCTCGAACCCAGAACCTTCTTGCTGTGATGCGACGGTGCTAACCATTATACCACCATGCCACCTGGTGTACAGTATACACATGCAAGTTCACACTCCACACAATTCATATTCCAGCTCCATCAGTCCCTGATCTCTGCAGATACCTTTTAAAACCAATATTAGCAAGGGACTGCACTACATAAGTATGGAATCAATTTTGTGCCAAAATGTTCATACAATACTTTTGAAATATCAAACAAAAACGACAAATCAAAAAACAAAAAAAAGTTAAATTTTTTTTAGACTGGCAAACAAATTATTCGTGTAATCGTGCAAAATATCAGTCTATTACTCTTCAGAAACCTTTTATTTTTGTTCCGCGTCTTTCTCAGTTTTGTTTGACGTAATTTATTTTGGTTGCGATTCCAGCTTTCTCGTTTGCGCTCCCTGACTTTTTGCTTGCAGTTTTGGCACAAACTTCACGTGTGGGTGGGCTGTCCAGGAATGCATTCCCATTGGCTAACTTGTGTTTGACTGACAGCTACGCCCAGCGATTCCCCGGAGGCTGTTGCGGCCATTTCCTACTCGGATTCTGGTGGACTGTTTGACGAGTGACCAATCCATTGACGGTACACAAGGATTGAGTGGACTTCAGTGGCGACTATGATCTCATCTCATTATCTCTAGCCGCTTTATCCTTCTACAGGGTCGCAGGCAAGCTGGAGCCTATCCCAGCTGACTACGGGTGAAAGGCGGGGTACACCCTGGACAAGTCGCCAGGTCATCACAGGGCTGACACATAGACACAGACAACCATTCACACTCACATTCACACCTACGCTCAATTTAGAGTCACCAGTTAACCTAACCTGCATGTCTTTGGACTGTGGGGGAAACCGGAGCACCCGGAGGAAACCCACGCGGACACGGGGAGAACATGCAAACTCCGCACAGAAAGGCCCTCGCCGGCCACGGTGCTCGAACCCAGGACCTTCTTGCTGTGAGGCGACAGCGCTAACCATTACACCACCATGCCGCCTGGCGACTATGATATTGAATTAATTAAACAAAGTGTAAATTCAGTATCATAGTCGCCACTGAAGTCCACTTGATCCTTGTTTACCGTCAATGGATCGGTCACTCATCAAACAGTCCGCCAGAATCCGAGTAGGGAATGGCTGAGCGTAGCTGTCAGTCAAACACAAGTTACCCAATGGGAATGCATTCCTGGACAGCCCGCCCACACGTGAAGTTTGTGCCAAAACTGCAAGCAAAAAGTCAGGGAGCGCAAACGACAAAGCTGGAATCGCAACCAAAATAAATTACGTCAAACAAAACTGAGAAAGGCGCGGAACAAAAATAAAAGGTTTCTGAAGAGTAATAGACTGATATTTTGCACGATTACACGAATAATTTGTTTGCCAGTCTAAAAAAATTAACTTTTTTTTTTGTTTTTTTGTATTTTGATTTGTCGTTTTTGTTTGATATTTCAAAAGTACTGTATGAACATTTTGGCACAAAATTGATTCCATACATAAGCTGGGTTTTGTTCTTACAGAAGGCAATGACTCCCTTTTCACCCTTTGAAAAATTCAACACGCGCTAAACAATTCCCTGCTTCATACAGAGTGATGTTTCAGCAGTAAGCCCTGCTACTGATTAATTATCTGTTAATCATGTCCTCCACAGGTCTGCCAATCAGCACTTACGCCAAATACTGCTACCGCAAGCTGCAGAAGGTTGCCGTGACTGGGGGTAAAAAGGTAAGAACGGCACGCCTATTTATTTATTTGTTTGTTTATCTCAGACCAGTTTATCCTTTGGCCTTGCCAATAATGAAGCTAGACAGGCCTTCAGGCAAACACAGCAGTTGATTGAAAGTTATCCACACACTTGAGGTAAACAGAATTGTTTAGCTTGATGAGCTATCTGAAAGGTCAGTGGTTTAAACGGGGTTTCCGGAGAGAACAACCACAGGTTTATGGTGCTGCCGAAAGAAAAGAGGCTATAATGTGTTCAGGCTGGCCCGAGACTGCTGAAGTGTAACATAGTGTAGCAGTATGTAAGTGCCTACATGTGTTAACAATCAGCCTTAAGAAAGCTCCATGAGAGCCACGCAGACTGGGGAAAGAGGGTTACAGAAACCCCAGAACTCCACATCGTACACACACACAAACGCAGTATCTGTGTCCCACCTCCTTCACTGTCCTTTCTCCAGTCTCCACCCTGTAATCTGCTGTCCCACCACTGTCTCCACTGTTTCTCACTGAGGTGTTATATTTAGCAGCACACCACGCAGATGGTCACTGGATGGCCGTGGTAAATTATTGGAGTACCAAACTGCTGCTCAAACACATCACAGGATTTCCCACTGGTCCATCATATGCAAATCTTTGTCCTTTGATTTGAGAAGGAAGTCTACTTGCAACAAGTCTTGAATCTTTAGAAAGAGTGATTGGCTAATTGAAGGATAAGGGAAAAAAAATAATCACAAGCTTATATATATATATATATATATATATATATATATATATATATATATATATATATATATATATATATTCTCCAGTGCTGGGACCAATGATGTTAGCATTCCATCATGTGACTAAAATGTGTTACTGTCAGTGTTGTAGTCGAGTCACTTATACCCTGTCCACACTAGGGATTTTGTACTGATACGAAACTACTTTCGTACCGCAACACCTGTCCACACTAGCAACTATACCGGTACTGTAGCGGTATAACTGTATCGGTACAAAACCCACAAATGTATGGGTTTCGTACCGGTACAGCATCGGTACTGTAGCGCTTCGCTGTAGTGTGGACAGATGAAGCGGCTCTGTATCGATACAAATATAACACGCATGCGCAAAGTCACACACCTCAATCGATGTCTTCGCTGAATAAAATAGTGAAGAACGGAGATTCGTTTGTTTCTTTCTTTCTCAACTGCCTCGCGCGTTTTATACGATTCGACTGAATAAACAACCACCAGAAATACAGACTGTACATTGACAACAAAAAGCACGCACACGTTGTTTCATCCGTACGGAAGCCGCGAGAGGCCCTTCATATAATCCTTTTTTTTTTTATTCACCTTGTTATCCCGAGATAACGACATGATTAATTCAGGATCTCGAGAAAACAACACAACTAATTCGAGATCTCGAGAAAACAAAACCGTTATTTCGAGATCTCGAGAAAACAAAACCGTTATTTCATGATCTCGAGTAAACAGCTGAGAAATGGTTCATTCAGGTGCGCCAAGAGACTTGTGATATGCTGACTTCGGGGCTATTTCTCATTCTGTATAGACGCAACTTTGGTCATTAGAATGTCTGGAATAATCGATCACCTAATAAGGCAATATTTTGATCAGGGGTTGACACAGGGAGAGATTGCATTAAGTCTTTTAATAAGGGATAATTTCAAAATTAGTCCGCGGCACCTCCGCAGAAGACTGGCCCGGCTTCGTCTCTACCGACGGAGATACAGTGATCCAGCTGAGATCATGAAATAATTGTTTTGTTTTCTCGAGATCACGGAATAATTGTTTTGTTTTCTCTAGATCTCGAAATAACGGATGCCATATATTCTCGGAAGGAAGTTACTCGGTAACCACGGAAACATTTCGCGCATGCGCATTTCAACTACCGTGAAAGAAAACCGCAAACATTTCTCGCTAGTGTGGACAGATGCACTAAACTGTACCGGTATACTTTGTATCGATACAGTTATATCACTTTCGTACCGGTATAAGTGTGAACACAGCATAAACCTCGGCTCCGAGTCCGGTCTCGAGTCCCCAGTGTTCAAGTCCAAGTCATTAAAGAAAATTTCAAGTCAAGTCTGAGAACAAGACTCCAACCGCACCATTTGACGGTGGCTGTTGCTGCCTTTATGTGAAAGCATCTCTGCTACTGTGTTGGACTAACGTTCCTGTTTGACTGCCCCATTTTAGTTAATGGACTACAGATTCATCGCTCAGTAAGCCCCGCCCACTATCAACAGGGCAAATAACACAAGAGAGGGTTAACACTAGCTAGTTCGTCGGTCAGCAAGCAAACCCCGCTATCAGCAGGGCAGTGAACATAGTGTGTCACTTACTTCTCTGGGTGGAGTCTCGCCAAATGGCGATTGAAGTTCGAGGTTGTCCCCGTCGTCTCCTCGATAGTTCTTCTACATATGGAACACATAGCAGTGCATATTTTCTCGCTGCATGAGAAGTCTGTTTAAGCAAAGCAGACAATCCTAGGGGCTTCTCTCCAGGCATTTTAGCAGCATTAACATTAGCTTGTTCCTCAACATGACGTATGAATGTGCATTCTCTTGCACAAAATTAGTACAAAAATTAATGTAGATATAAATATCTTATGCCAAATGATTATGGCATGTTACAAAAAATAAAGAAAAAAACAGAGTCTTCGTCTCCAATTTATGAGTCCGAATGCAGTTAATGCACGAGTCTGAGTCATCAGTGCTCAAATCCAACTCAAGTCACGAGACGTTAAAATTGGGGCACAAGTTGGACTTGAGTACTACAAGCCTGGTTACTGTTAACTTGACGTTGACGTTTACATTTAATATTGCTGATTGAAGGATTGGACATCATGTGACCAGTTTTCATGAGATGTTGGTTAAATGTTTGATATTTTAACAGGTTCTCTACTTGTGTCAATTAAAGTTAGACCTCTGTATTCTATGCTCATCTCTCAATCTCTCGCTCTCTCGCTTTCTTTCTCTTTCTGAAGGGTTTAAGGAAACCTACCCTGGATGAGATTGATCACGGTAGGAACGCCATAGTGACGCCGTCACTGTTCGGAAGTGCTCTGGAGGAGATCATGGAGAGGCAGAGCCAGCTGTTCCCTCACAGGAGGCTGCCCTGGGTGCAGGTGCAGCTTTCTCAGTGTGTTCTGGCACTCGGTGGAGCTCAGACCGAGGGGATTTTCAGGTAAGACACTGGTAGAGAGAGAAGGTGAGAGGGCTGAGCACATCACGCACATAAGACACTGTTTGAAAGTCATCTAAACAAGTATAGGCAAAACGCAGCTACCATTTTCTCCAACTCCATCACCTGCCAATTCCCATCCTCCAACCAGCTGTTCCACATCATACAACAACTACCAACCACATGCTTCCTCTGAGACATGTGAAGCCAGCCAACCACATCTTTTCAAACTCTTGCTGCATCACAGGGCAGCACAACACACTCGGAGAAAAGTGCTATCTGCCCTCTGAGGTCACAGATATTCATGATCGACAGGGAAGAGAAAGTAATACCATCCTTTCCACCCACAGAACACTGCAGTTTTTCCATCTGGGCTCCTGGCCATGGATGTCTGTGGCATCTTGGGGATTCGAACTTATATTCTCCCAACGATAGACCGCACGCTTTTCTGTTTTAAGCATCCCTGAAAGTCAAAAGTTATTTGGCAGTGTCGAGCACGCTTTAACTAATGATAGTGTCAGGCTTTGGTGTGAAGTACGGAAGCCGAGAGAGGCCCTTCATATAATCCTTTTTTTTATTCACCTTGTTATCCCGAGATAACGACATAATTAATTCAGGATCTCGAGAAAACAACACAACTAATTCGAGATCTCGAGAAAACAAAACCATTATTTCGAGATCTCGAGAAAACAAAACAATTATTTCATGATCTCGAGTAAACAGCTGAGAAATGGTTCATTCAGGTGCGCCAAGAGATTTATGATGTGCTGACTTTGGGGCTATTTCTCATTCTGTATAGACGCAACTTTGGTCATTAGAATGTCTGGAATAATCGATCACCTAATAAGGCAATATTTTGATCAGGGGTTGACACAGGGAGAGATTGCATTAAGTCTTTTAATAAGGGATCATTTCAAAATTAGTCCGCGGCACCTCCGCAGAACACTGGCCCGGCTTCGTCTCTACCGACGGAGATACAGTGATCCAGCTGAGATCATGAAATAATTGCTTTGTTTTCTCGAGATCTCGAAATAACGGTTTTGTTTTCTCGAGATCCTGAATTAATTATGTCGTTATCTCGGGATAACAAGGTGAATAAAAAAAGATTATATGAAGGGCCTCTCGCGGCTTCCGTAGTGAAGAAATAAATGGATAGATTTAGAAATTTTTTTTTTCACGAGGAGTGGAATGCATAGACGGGAATGCACAGAGTTCAGGTGTGGGCTTTCCTTCCGAAACTGTTTTTTCATCACTCAGTTATGCACAGTTCCCTACCTTGTTTGCAACTATTTCTAGCTTCCAAATAAGCCGCTAGGTTACAGATATAGCAACGTTTATTTTTCCACCCCGAAACCATCTGAGGCAATACAACACAAAATCAAGCAGCCTGCACACATATAACACAAAAGCCACCTGTTTCAGGAAGAAGAAGAATTGTATAGATACAAATCACATATATTAAAGATATTTAACACAGAGAGTAAGACAGCATGAGAAAACTTGAGCAAACATTTTTCACATGGAAGTTATTTATCAGGGCAGGGTTTTCCTGGGTGAGTTTTCTTTTATTTGTATTGTATAAAAGTGCACGGTGGTGTAGTGGTTAGCGCTGTTGCCTCACAGCAAGAAGGTTCTGGGTTCGAGCCCAGCAGCCGCTGAAGGCCTTTCTGTGTGGAGTTTGCATGTTCTCCCCGTGTCCGCGTGGGTTTCCTCCGGGTGCTCCGGTTTCCCCCACAGTCCAAAGACATGCAGGTTAGGTCAACTGGTGACTCTAAATTGACCGTAGGTGTGAATGTGACTGTGAATGGTTGTCTGTGTCTATGTATCAGCCCTGCGATAACCTGGCGACTTGTCCAGGGTGTACCCCGCCTCTCGCCCGTAGTCAGCTGGGATAGGCTCCAGCTTGCCTGCGACCCTGTTGGACAGGGTAAGTGGCTACAGATAACGGATGGACGGATGGGTATAAAAGTACAGATATGCTACCATGAAAAAAGCATTAATCAAGGACTAGTTTAGGATTGGGTGAGTGTGTTTCTCAGGTTATTACTAAAATTAAACTAATAAGCTCAATTCTAAACTTAGCTACAGTCGGGTACAGGCTGTGTGTAGCAGCAGCACAGGAAAGTATAGACCCCTTGCACTGATGTCACATTTACATTAGCAACCATCGCTACCCTCGTCCTGGGGGACAAGCAAACTTTGTTTACATACTGAACCAAGCAAAGATGTCCGACGTCTGTTACTGTTGTCCAAAGAAAACTACAGTTAAAAAAGCTCTACTACCAGATTACTTGATTAATCTAAATCAGAAAGAACCAAGGTGTGTGTGTGTGTATATATACTGTGTGTATATATATATATATATATATATTACACAAGGAAATTAGAGTTTGGGCGACACAGTGGTGTAGTGGTTAGCAAGAAGGTTCTGGGTTCGAGCCCAGCGGCCGGCGAGGGCCTTTCTGTGTGGAGTTTGCATGTTCTCCCCGTGTCTGCATGGGTTTCCTCCGGGTGCTCCGGTTTCCCAAAGACATGCGGTTAGGTTAATATGAGATGGCCTTGGGCTGAGGTGCCCTTGAGCGAGGCACCTAATTCCCAACTGTTCCCCGGGCGCTGTTAGCATGGCTGCCCACTGCTCTGGGTATGTGTGTGCGCTCATTGCTCACACACATTAAAAATAAAAAAATAAAGTCCACCAAATAAAGGTCAGGATGTCATTCCAATGGTGTAGCAGCCACAGTCCCACCAAAAGGTGCACGAAAACAAGTCCCACACCACCTGCACAGCCGCCGCGACGTTGCCGGGCAACACCACCCGGAACACCGCGCCATGGATCCACAAAGCGAGCACAGAAGTACCACCACGCAGAGCACCGGTATGTCCCAAACCACCTGCACAGCTGCCGCGACGCCACCGAGCTCCATCGCTCGGAACACAAAAGTACCGCTGCACAGAGCGCTGGACAACCACGATGTTGAAATGCAGCAACGAGCTCACTGCAGTCCATAGCAAGGAGCACAGGCATTACCCACGGCGAACCAAGGCCTGAAGGGAACCGATACCAAAACTGGCAGACAAAACACTCAGACAAAAACAAAAAAACAAACATCAAACTATACAAACACAAAAAAGAAAAACAAAAAGGAAAATAAAATAAAATAAAACGCTCCGGTGAGAAGTGGCAGCCAGAATGCGCACGGCGTACTCTCAACCGGAAACGGAAACAAACAAACAAAAAAGGAGAAACTGAAGGGGGTTACAGTTACACTGTGTTTATCAGACTGGGAGAGATAACATGGGATCAGTTTTTTACTTTCATATGCCAGTGAGGGCAGTACTATGGACATGTCAAAGTCCCTTCCACGCCAAGATCTGGTCTTCCCAGTCGGTCTCCTGTCCCAGTACTAACCAGCTCTTTGAGGCGCATGGGTGCGGCGCCGATCTCCGTTTCCATAGCCCTCGGCCTCTTGCCCATACAGCTAGGGTTACAGTCAGGGGTTAGTCCTCTGGTAACTATGGACATGTGGTGCTAAAAAAGACAAACACATTCTTTCCCTCACTCTCTTTCCCTTTTTCATCATCTTTTACATGACGTCTGTCACCTGCGTGCGTCCTGTCAGGAAATCTGTCCCTCACCATTTGTTTGTCATCTGCTATTTTTAATAACGTCCAGATTTAAAGGGTTATTTGTTTCAGGGCTTCTCTGTATTATTAATGTTGCACTCGTTCTTGCTCAATCAGGACACACACGCTCTCTCTTTCTATCTCTCTCACACACACACAATCATTTCTCGTTTATTAAATTTGACTGAAAATGCTGAAAAGTGTGTGCATATTGAACCATGTTGTTGGCTACAGATTCAGATAAATGTAATGGATTGCGTTAAATCACACGTTTTGTACCTAGAGAACTCTTGTAGACGTCTTCAGGACATGATAATTACATGAACCATATCCAACTATTCAAATATTAGGCCCATTAGGTAATTATGTACTATCATATTCATTTACTGGAGTAATTTATTAGAACTTTCCACTCCCAAAGCAGCTGCATTAAAGTCAACTTTATTACTTTTTTTTTTTTTTTGCCTAAGTTATTGAGCAGTAAATTAACTTCATTTAATTTAAGTGTCCAGTCATTTTGGCTGATAATTGTAAGAACCAAAGGAAAACAACTTTCCTAGTCATCCATAGTGTTCTCCTCCACTGCAGCAGTGACATCGCAGGCATGACCGGATATACATCTAGAAACCTAGGTGCATGAACTCCACTTTGAGAGCCATGGCTGTGAACTAGCAACATAATTTCTTGTCAGTTTTATTTGATTAATTTAAATCATGGACTAGAATAATGACCATAGCATCAAGAGTGTCCATGGCTCTATTAATGACAGGAAGAGACTGTACAAACTGATCAGGAGGGCCAGCTCTGTGCTGGGATGCCCCCTGGAGCCAGTGGGTGGGAGGAGGAGGATGGCCAAGCTGTCATCTATGATATAGAATGACTCCCACCTCCTACAGGACTTACTCACCGGACTGCAGAGCTCCTTCAGTGGGAGGTTGCTCCACCCTAAGTGTGTGAAGGAGCGTTACCGCAGATCATTCCTTCCTGCAGCTGTTAGACTGTACAACCAGCACTGCTCACAGTACACTCACATCTGTATGTCTGTCAAAAGTTATTGCATTGTTTTTTTTTTCTGTTTTATCTTTTGCAATTACAACCACCTGATATATACAATGGGGCAAAAAAGTATTTAGTCAGTCACCAATTGTGCAAGTTCTCCCACTTAAAAAGATGAGAGAGGCCTGTAATTTTCATCATAGGTACACTTCAACTATGAGAGACAAAATGAGAAAAAAAAAATCCAGAAAATTACATTGTCTGATTTTTAAAGAATTTATTTGCAAATTATGGTGGAAAATAAGTATTTGGTCAATAACAAAAGTTCATCTCAATACTTTGTTATATACCCTTTGTTGGCAATGACAGAGGTCAAACGTTTTCTGTAAGTCTTCACAAGGTTTTCACACACTGTTGCTGGTATTTTGGCCCATTCCTCCATGCAGATCTCCTCTAGAGCAGTGATGTTTTGGGGCTGTCGCTGGGCAACACGGACTTTCAACTCCCTCCAAAGATTTTCTATGGGGTTGAGATCTGGAGTCTGGCTAGGCCACTCCAGGACCTTGAAATGCTTCTTACGAAGCCACTCCTTCGTTGCCCTGGCGCTGTGTTTGGGATCATTGTCATGCTGAAAGACCCAGCCACGTCATGCTGAAAGACCCAGCCCTTGCTGATGGAAGGAGGTTTTCACTCAAAATCTCACGATACATGGCCCCATTCATTCTTTCCTTTACACGGATCAGTCATCCTGGTCCCTTTGCAGAAAAACAGCCCCAAAGCATGATGTTTCCACCCCCATGCTTCACAGTAGGTATGGTGTTCTTTGGATGCAACTCAGCATTCTTTCTCCTCCAAACACGACAAGTTGAGTTTTTACCATAAAGTTCTATTTTGGTTTCATCTGACCATATGACATTCTCCCAATCCTCTTCCAGATCATCCAAATGCTCTCTAGCAAACTTCAGACGGGCCTGGACATGTACTGGCTTAAGCAGGGGGACACGTCTGGCACTGCAGGATTTGAGTCCCTGGCGGCGTAGTGTGTTACTGATGGTAGCCTTTGTTACTTTGGTCCCAGCTCTCTGCAGGTCATTCACTAGGTCCCCCCGTGTGGTTCTGGGATTTTTGCTCAATGTTCTTGTGATCATTTTGACCCCACGGGGTGAGATCTTGCATGGAGCCCCAGATCGAGGGAGATTATCAGTGGTCTTGTATGTCTTCCATTTTCTAATAATTGCTCCCACAGTTGATTTCTTCACACCAAGCTGCTTACCTATTGCAGATTCAGTCTTCCCAGCCTGGTGCAGGTCTACAATTTTGTTTCTGGTGTCCTTTGATAGCTCTTTGGTCTTGGCTATAGTGGAGTTTGGAGTGTGACTGTTTGAGGTTGTGGACAGGTGTCTTTTATACTGATAACGAGTTCAAACAGGTGCCATTAATACAGGTAACGAGTGGAGGACAGAGGAGCCTCTTAAAGAAGTTGTTACAGGTCTGTGAGAGCCAGAAATCTTGCTTGTTTGTAGGTGACCAAATACTTATTTTACCGAGGAATTTACCAATTAATTCATTAAAAATCCTACAATGTGATTTCCTGGATTCTTTCCCTCATTTTGTCTCTCATAGTTGAGGTATACCTATGATGAAAATTACAGACCTCTCTCATCTTTTTAAGTGGGAGAACTTGCACAATTAGTGGCTGACTAAATACTTTTTTGCCCCACTGTATGTTTCATCTACTTCATAATTCCTCTAATTTAGTATTTCAAATCAAAGTCCTTCCTACGCCATGTGGCGGCGCCGATCTCCGTTTCCATAGCCCTCTGCCTCTTGCCTGTTACATAGCTAGGGTTACAGTAGGGGGCTAGTCCTCTGGTAACCGTGAGAGTTTGACTCCCCACTCGCATCTGTATTGCAGCGTGCTTTGCCAGACAGCAGTAGGTACTATTTTTATGATGGTCTTTGGTATGACCCGACCGTGAGTGGAACTCGTGATCTCCCGATCGAGAGGCGGACACGCTAACCACTAGACCAACTCACGGTCAATTTAGTATTAATCTTAGGTATATTTTTTTCTTTTTTAATATATATATCATCATCCATCATTATCTGTATGCCGCATTATCTGTATTAGCCGCTTATCCTGTCCTACAGGGTCGCAGGCAAGCTGGAGCCTATCCCAGCTGACTATGGGTGAGAGGCGGGGTACACGCTGGACAAGTCGCCAGGTCATCGCAGGCCTGACACATAGATACAGACAACCATTCACACTCACATTCACACCTTCGGTCAATTTAGAGCCACCAATTCGTCTAACCTGCATGTCTTTGGACTGTGGGGGAAACCGGAGCACCCGGAGAAAACCCACGCAGACACGGGGAGAACATGCAAACTCCACACAGAAAGGCCTTCGCCGGCCACGGGGCTCGAACCCAGGACTTTCTTGCTGTGAGGCGACAGTGCTAACCACTACACCACCGTGCCGCCCTTTTATATACAGGTAGTCGTCGACTTACAACCTATGCGACTTACGACCGATCGACTTTACGACCGTCTGGTTATGACTAGCAAGTGTTTCCTAGCTGAGCTAGCTGAGCATACGACAGTTTCTGCCCCAGCTCCCGGCAGCACCTCTCGCCACAGACAACAGTTTCCACCCCAGCTCCAGGCACACGCGCAGTCTCTCTCGCGCACTCCGTCATACAGTTTCCGCCCCAGCTCCTGGTTTATGAAACGAGCAAATGCTCCCGCCAGCCCGAGCGCTGCAACAGCTGATGATGACGTAGACGACCCACAGCCAAGCACCAGTGACACCAGCGGTCACTAAGTTTTGTATTTTGCTATGTTTTACATTTGTATTTTGGTATGTTTCAAACTAAAATGTTTTCTATTTTTCACACCTGTATTTCGTATTTTTTGTTTTGCACATATTAAACGAATTGTGCTGTACGCAGTGTAGTATGCAGTGTTTGACTTAAACCAAATAATGAGCCAAGATAATGAAATAAGAAAATGTTGATAAAATAAGACTTTAAGATGATTACAATATCATTACACATCACAATATACTTACGTTCATTTAACATAGGCCGACTTACGACCAGATCGGTTTACGACCAGTCAGTTGTAAGTCGACGACTACCTGTGTGTGTGTATATATATATATATATATATATATATATATATATATATATATATATTTTTTTTTTTTTTTTTTTTTTTTTTAACTTGTGTGGCTTGATATGTCCTCTTCTGCTGCTATCCACTGTGCTGCTGCAAACAGGAAAGTTCCCCATTGTGGGATACTAAACATCTTATCTTATCTTAATGGCCGTGTGTGTTTTAACGTTGCAGAGTCCCGGGAGACATAGATGAAGTGAATGCCCTCAAATTACAGGTGGACCAGTGGAAAATTCCAGAAAACCTCTCTGACCCGAACGTTCCTGGTAAGGGCAACATCATCATAGATGTCTGTGATCTAACATGACCTGTCTCACATTCAGAGGTTTTATTTGATGATAGGTTGGAGTGATGGACAAGTCTGTGATTCATTCATTCTCTCTCTCTCTCTCTCTCTCTCTCTCTCAGCGTCACTGTTAAAGCTGTGGTACAGGGAGTTGGAGGAGCCTGTGATTCCACAGAGTTTCTATACACAGTGTATCAGTCACTATGAGGATGCTGAGGCAGCCATCAGCGTAGTGCAGGCTTTACCAGAGCTTAACAGACTGGTACTGTGTTACTTCATCCATTTCTTACAGGTAACGCGCACACACACACACACACACACACAGAGGCATAAATAAAGAATACTTATTTAAAAGTAATTGTTTGCACTCATTGATCTAGCAATTTATATGTTTAGCTCACACGGCTATTGGACGCTGAGCTATTGCCATCACACGGCGTCTGTCCGTCCATCCATCCACAATTCACAAAAATTGCGACTCTTCCCTGAGTTTTCACTGGATTTTGATTCTGATTGTTTTGTTTGGGCGGCACGGTGGTGTAGTGGTTAGCACTGTCGCCTCACAGCAAGAAGGTTCTGGGTTCAAGCCCAGTGGCTGACGGGGACCTTTCTGTGTGGAGTTCGCATGTTCTCCCCGTGTCCGCGTGGGTTTCCTCCGGGTGCTCCGGTTTCCCCCACAGTCCAAAGACATGCAGGTTAGGTTAACTGGTGACTCTAAATTGACCGTAGGTGTGAATGTGAGTGTGAATGGTTGTCTGTGTCTATGTGTCAGCCCTGTGATGACCTGGCGACTTGTCCAGGGTGTACCCCGCCTTTCGCCCGTAGTCAGCTGGGATAGGCTCCAGCTTGCCTGCGACCCTGTAGAACAGGATAAAGTGGCTAGAGATAATGATGGATGGAAGTTGCTAATTAAGCCGGTTAACGAACTTTGAGGAAAATCGCTTCTCCTCCCTCAGTTTTCACTAGATTTTGATTCTGATTGCTTTGTTTTGAAGATCAGATTGTTTTCATGAAGAACAACTTTGCTAATTACAAAAGAGTCTGGTTTCTTATGGTACGGCCGTGTGAGCTCCCGCGTCGCTGACGCTCTGGTTTGGAAGACCTAATCGGTCCGCACAAAAGTTACTCCCTGGTTTTGCGATTTCTCATTAACGAGTTGCTCACTAGGACGGTTAATGAATTTTCAGGAAAATCGCTACTCCTCCCTCGGTTTTCAATGGATTTTGATTCTGATTGTTTTGTTTGGAAGAACAAATTGTTGTAATTGTTCTCGTGAAGAGCAACTTAGCTAATTATAAATGAGTCTGGTTTCTGATGTTACGGTCGTGTGAGCTCCTGCATCGCTGACGCTCTGGTTACATTTTTGGAAGGAGTCTCCAGTGTCACTGCTACGTAATAAAGGTAAAGCTGAAACACAGAAAAGTTGTCAGGACAGAGGGGTTTTACTGATTCACAGTGACATGAAAAGCTACACTTTTTTGTCTTATTAACTTTGAGAGAAAACAGGCTGGTAAGGGAACAACTGCTATAATGTAAGCGATAACGGGAACAAACTTTTTTTTTTTTTTTGCAGGCGTTCCATAGCATTAAACATTGCTCTAAACAAATAAAAATATACAGTGCGTCATTCTTTAATGAATAAAACTTTAATTTATAAAAAATATATATATTTGTTGGTAAATTGCTATTGTATCAAAAAGAATAAAGCCCTTTATAGGAAAATAATAAACTTCCGGGTGGTGACGGCATCACTGATTATTTCCTCAGTTGGGCAAGCAAAAAGTCTCAGCAGTGCAAAGCAGCTGTTAACAGTTTAAGTGTCTGGTGCTTTGTCACTTCATCCCGTGGAGTGAAATATTACACATTCGCACACTATAATTAATGTAATGCAGCCTTTACTAGAGCTCATTGCATTGCTGCTCTCAGGTTCAAAATAATAATGACACTTCAAGTCAAGTTAACTTTATTGTCAAATATGCTATACATGCTCGACATACAGCACAGATGAAATTTCAGTCCTCTCTGACCCAGGGTGCAAACAGGCAATGCAATAAATAAAAATAGAATAATTGAAAAAACAAACAAACAATATAACCAGTATAAACACTCTAGATAGGAACTAGACATAGACTAAACACTCAAACAATATAAACAGTGTAAACACTAGACAAGAACTAGACAAAAACTAAACACTCAGACAATATAAACAGTATAAACACTCTAGATAGGAACTAGACAGAGACTAAACACTCATATATATATATATATATATATATATATACACACACACACACACATATACACACACATATACACACACACATATATACATATGTGTGTGTGTGTATATATATATATATATATATATATATATATATATATATATATATATATATATATATATATGAGTGATTGATTCCACGCTTATGGGTACTGAAATGGGGACATGAACTTATTTTTAAAAATTCACCTAAAACCATTTCTTTTTTATGATGAATGATATGTTAAAAGATAACTTTAATTTTCTGAGATGTAATAAAAACATATTTATATGCCAAAGTCAGAACGTAACAGAAGTGTTGTGGACATATATATTCTCAATTTTAACAATGTAGAATTACTTTTTGAAACATAGGAAGGTGATGTTTTAGCAAATATAATTAATAAACATGTGTAGTAGAATAAACATACACATTCTTTCAATAAGATTAACATGGTATATAGCTAGATTGTAATTAATTTGTAACAGACGCGAGATGGACAATCGTAACAGAAGTAATGTAACAGACATCATTTTGGAACTGATAGGCTTGACTTTGGCATATAAATGTTTTTATTACATCTCAGAAAATTAAAGTTATCTTTTAACATATCATTCATTAAAGATTACATGTTTTGTGACCTGATGGTAAAAAAAAGAAGCGTGGAATCATATATATATATATATATATATATATATATATATATATATATATATACACACACACACACAAAATATATATATATACACACACACACACACACACACACATACACAAAATATATATATATATATATATATATATATATATATATATATATATATACACACACAAAAAATATATATATATATATATATATATATATATATATATATATATATATATATATATATATATATAAACAAACAAGTATTTGATCCCTTGCTGATTTTGTTGGTTTGGCCACTAATAAAGACTCGATCAGTCTGTAATATTAATGGTAGGTGTAGTCTAACATGCTGAGACAGAATATCACAAAGAAAATCAAGAAATTGACTTTAAAGAATTTGTATTAATTTATTTGCATTTTATTGAGGAAAATAAGTATTTGAACCCTCTTGCCAAAAGGACTTAGTACTTTGTGGCAAACCCCTTATTAGCAAGCACAGAGGTCAGACGTTTTTTGTAGTTGATGACCAGGTTTCTGCACATATTAGGAGGAATTTTGGTCCACTCTTCTTTGCAAATGACCTCTAAATCATCAAGATTCCGTGGCTGTCGCTTGGCAACTCTGAGCTTCAGCTCTCTCCATAGATTTTCTATAGGATTCAGGTCCGGAGACTGGCTGGGCCACTCCATGACCTTGATATGTTTCTTCTTCAGCCATTCCTTGGTTGCCTTGGCTGTATGCTTTGGGTCATTATCCTGCTGGAAGACCCATCCACGACCCATTTTAAGCTTCCTGGCAGAGGGAAGGAGGTTTTCACTTAGGATTTTACGGTACATGGCTCCATCCATCCTCCCATTGATACGGTGAAGTAGCCCTGTGCCGATAAACACCCCCAAAGCATAATGTTACCACCTCCATGCTTGACAGTGGGGATGGTGTTCTTGGGGTCATAAGCAGCATGTCTCTCCCTCCAGACACGACGGGTTGAATTGATGCCAAAGAGCTCAATTTTGGTCTTATCTGACCATAACACCTTCTCCCAGTCACTCTCCAAGTCATTCAGATGTTCATTGGCAAAGTTCAGGCGGGCCTGCACATGTGCTTTCTTAAGCAGGGGTACTTTGCGAGCACTGCAAGATGTTAGACCATTGCGGTGTAAAGTGTTACCAACTGTTTGCTTGGTGACTGTGATCCCAGCTGCTTTAAGATCATCCACTAACTCTGCCCGTGTTGTATTAGGTCTATTTCTCACCGTTCTCATGATCCTGGAAACCCCACGAGGTGAGATCTTGTTTGGAGCCCCAGACCTAGGTCGATTGATGATCATGTTGTGAGTCTTGTACTTGCGCACAATTGCACCAACAGTTGTCACCTTAACGCCCAGCTTCTTGCTAATGGTTTTGTAGCCCATACCGGTCTTGTGCAGGTCTACACTCTTCTCCCTTAAATCCACAGAAAGCTCTTTAGTCTTTCCCATGTTGGAGAGTTTGGAGTCTGACAAACTGATTGATTCTGTGGCCAGGTGGCTTTTATACAAGTCATTAGTGATATCGGGTGTCTTCAATTTAGGTGACAAGGTAATTTGGAGAGTCTAACTTGTCTGTATTAACAAGAACTCTTGATGGTTACTAGGGGATCAAATACTTCTTTTTCTCAATAAAATACAAATAAATTAATATAGATATTTAAAAGTTATTTTCTGGATTTTCTTTTTGATATTCTGTCTCCACATGTTAGAATACACCTACCATTAAAATTACAGACTGATCAAGTCTTTCTTAGTGGGTAAACCAACAAAATCAGCAAGGGATCAAATACTTGTTTTCCCCACTGTGTGTATATATATATATATATATATATATATATAAATAAAATACACACACACACACACACACACACACTTGCATCTATAATCTGCCCAAATCATGTGCACACTCACATTGGATGTCAGAGGGTTTCAGTCCACCTTTTTTAAGCAAGTCTGCATTTAAGAAAAATAGTTTCATAAAGAGAACACACAATAAACAATAGTAAAACATATTTTTTGAATATCATACTCAAGATTGTGTTCAGGTCTCTCATTGTATTTTGTTGCTCCTCTTCAGATTATTAACATAATGATAGTTACACGAGTCATATTGTTAGCATGGCTGCCCGCTGCTCTGGGTATGTGTGTGTGCTCATTGCTCACGTGTGTGTGTATGTGTGTGTGTGTGTGTGTGTGTGTTCACTGCTTCAGATGGATTAAATGCAGAGAGGAATTTCACAAGTGTGTAATGAATAAAAAGTTGTGCATATTGAACAGTTATTCCATGAAATCGAGTCGTACATGAGCTGATAGCGGCTATAAGCCATGTACGACCAGATTGAGTGGAATAACTGTTTATTCGATCCACATTCACTGGATTTTGAGAAACAGAGCATTTTTTTTCCTTTCTTTTTTTTTTTTTGCAAATTCGATCAATAAAAACTTTACACCAAACGTCAGATAAAATCATTTCCACTTAGAATGTAAACAAACCGGCGAAATGACTGTAGCAATTTGTGAAAAATGCCATAATAATAATAATTCTTAATTAAAAAATAAAAAGATACGTTCTTACCATCAAATACTTTTTTTTCCATATTTTGTTCCTTTTTTTTTTGTATTTTTTGGGGCTTTGTTTTCGAGGAGAGTTTTTATTTCGTCCTTGGTTGGTTCAGCAACATGCCCCGCCATTTTGTTTTTCTCTCTTCACGGTATGTGAGCTGATAGCCTAGTAGTAGAGTAGCCAATCAGAGTGCGCAGTTGCTCATATCCAGTGAATGTGGATAGAATAATTGCTGATGTTCTGAACAGTTTGCTTAGAATTTGTGACATTTGACTCGAATTTTTTTTGAGACATTTTCCGTGCTTCCCCTCAGGTTTTTGCACAGCCAGTGAATGTAAGTAAGACTAAGATGGATGTGAACAATCTGGCCATGGTGATGGCACCCAACTGCCTGCGCTGCCAGTCAGACGACCCGCGCGTCATATTCGAGAACACACGCAAAGAAATGTCCTTCCTCCGCATACTCATCGTGCATCTGGATACCAGCTTCATCAAGGACCTTGCGTGACATTTAAGCCATGACAGTGTGCCTCCCTGCTCATCCGTCTGCCCACGGGTGTCTCTTTCTTTACAGGGTTTAGACCAATGGCGTTGTTGCCTATTCACAGTCATGCTGTTTAGCCCTGTCAGTGCTTTATAACTCTGAGAAAATAATACAAAAAGACATACTGATGTCTTGAGGAACGTGATGGATAAACTTGTTTTCTGATTAAACTTTTCGCTAAAACCTCCAAATATGAATCACCAGCAAATGACTCACTGATTCACTGAATACCAGCATTCATTGGAGGTTTCTTGCTTGTTTGACTCTGAATCGACTCAGAATCATTTTGAGTGAATCCTCACCAGAAACGCAGATGCCTTGTAGCAGATGCTACTGTAAAGACTGAATCGATTCAGAAGTGAATCTTTTTTCACTGGCAGACACTCCAACATATCTGCAGCAGTCAGACTGTTAACATACGAAACCAAATGTGCAGGGATCTACGGCTCTTTGTATTATTACTAATAACTCTTATTTTAATATGTCGGGTTTGGACACTATTTTTGGACAATTGTTATCTTTTTTTCTCTGCTAGATTATCTGGACAATCTCAGTGGATTTCTTTAATTTAATATGGTTTGAGTGTGTTGGATATTTAATGGATACTAATCTCTGTGCTATGGAGTGTATGAACCTCTCTTTTGGTCTTAGATGTTCTGCAAACTTTAAAAATTCAGTTTCATGTTGTGTGTATGTACTGCTCATGTTGACGTGTGTCTGAAAGAAAGATCTGTTGGCTCTGTTATGGCCTGCTGATTTTGAACCGTGTGTGTGTGTGTGTGTGTGTGTGTGTGTGTGTGTGTGAGTGAGATGGCTTTCTGAAAGGTCATCCTTCTGTAATCAAAAGCTCAAGGCATGGAAGGTGCTTCAAAACAAACTCTCCTTTATCTCATCACCTTCTGAGAAATGATTCGTTTGATGTCGTCCATGCTATTTTTACCCATTACGTGTTTCAGCAGAAAGGCATGCAGGACTGTTCACCGCATTCGAGCAATCAAGATTGTACAGTAAGACAATATACAGTATTTAGCTCTGGAACTTTGGAGACCATTTACAGTCCTGACTCCAGGAAGTACGGACGTCTAGTAGTAGTGATTCAAGGCGACTAGACTTGTGTTGAAAGCATTTTGTCACTCATGCATGGGCTTTCAGGAGTCCTTAAACCCACATGTCTTGACGATTAAAACACAACTCAATCCGCGGATGACTGCAAATCTTCACGAACATATTTTTACTTTATTATTTTCCATTAAACGGGGCAATTTCATATCTCAGATATGTGGTTAAGGGCATAGCCAAGACCCAGGCTGTAGTATATTTAGCTCTGTGGTCAGACTTTGGGGTTTAGCACCCAGTATGGGAGTGTTTTGTTTCTTGATTTTGGAACGAGATCGTTTTTTGACCGCATGTGTTTGCACACAGTACACCCTGACTTCTGTTTTTGTTAAGAAGTAAGCCCCAAATAAGACAGTTGCATCAGGGAAAAAACAGTCAGTCATGATTAGCTGCTTGTTAAAACCCCTTGCTGACGTTTCCACAACCATCCATCTGGGTCCTGCTGCTCCACACGGCCTGACAGCACACGTTACAGACGCCCTTAATCGTTTTGTCCAGAACTTGGGGAAGATTCCTTGTGCCATAGCAGAAAATACAGTAATCCAGCTGGCTGCTCTTGAAGTTCCCTTTAATGAAGATCTTTTAGACATGACATTTAAGAATCTTCTCACGTGCCTAAACAGCAGGTCTATGCCACTGATGTTTCTCTGTTATTCTGTAAATATGACTGTATGTCTCACATTATACGTTTACCTAATTTATCCCTTTCCAATCAAACATTACTACATCCATGAGTCTATTTTTACTACTTCCTTTACATCTGTTCAGTCAGTTCAGAGTTCTGTCATATATCCTGTATTTTTAATATATAATCCTTTGGATGATTGTGCTGAATAGTGAACAGAACTGTAGCAGACTACAGCCACACAAATCCCGTGTGTTGTTGACCTCCACTATGCTCCTGTATTGCACTTACTCACATGTCCTCCCTCTCTGCAGCTCTCTGTGATCTTTGCAGGAACTAATGACCTCTGACTCAAATTGTAAATATTTTTTGTTGCCGTGGCCTCTAATGAGCCAGCTAGAAAAAGATGGATGGCAAGCATTTTATTTCCATCGTTTCAGAAAGAAAGAATAAAGTTTGTAAATTTGCAAAATTGTGAATTTTTTCTCTTATTTGATCACCTGGATGTAGAACAATGGTTTTTGGACCGACTATTCAATATTTAGGCTTTTCAGTTCTGTGCTTCAATACGATTAAAGAGACTTGACATAGATCCATCCATCCACTGTCTGTAGCCGCTTATCCTGTACAGGGTCGCGGGCAAGCTGGAGCCTATCCCAGCTGACTATGGGCGAGAGGCGGGGTACACCCTGGACAAGTCGCCAGGTCATCACAGGGCTGACACATAGACACAGACAACCATTCACACTCACATTCACACCTACGGTCAATTTAGAGTCACCAGTTAACCTAACCTGCATGTCTTTGGACTGTGGGGGAAACCAGAGCACCCGGAGGAAACCCGTGCGGACACGGGGAGAACATGCAAACTCCGCACAGAAAGGCCCTCGCCGGCCACGGGGCTCGAACCCGGACCTTCTTGCTGTGTGGCAACAGCGCTAACCACTACACCACCGTGCCACCCCGACATAGATATTATGTAGAAAAATATTTAGAAACTCACATGCCTGCTTCGGGCGGCACGGTGGTGTAGTGGTTAGCGCTGTCGCCTCACAGCAAGAAGGTCCTGGGTTCGAGCCCCGTGGCCAGCGAGGGCCTTTCTGTGCGGAGTTTGCATGTTCTCCCCGTGTCCGCGTGGGTTTCCTCCGGGTGCTCCGGTTTCCCTCACAGTCCAAAGACATGCAGGTTAGGTTAACTGGTGACTCTAAATTGACCGTAGGTGTGAATGTGAGTGTGAATGGTTGTCTGTGTCTATGTGTCAGCCCTGTGATGACCTGGCGACTTGTCCAGGGTGTACCCCGCCTTTCGCCCATAGTCAGCTGGGATAGGCTCCAGCTTGCCTGCGACCCTGTAGAAGGATAAAGCGGCTAGAGATAATGAGATGAGACGAGACATGCCTGCTTCTTTTCTGCTATAGACTTACAGTTCTACTGGTGTTTCCACATGAACACGTGCAGCATGGTAGGCTTACAAACCACCAAGCTTTCTTCAGCACAGTACAGAAGCGTTCAAACGGGACAGCATAACTGATTTACATCACTCTGGTATTTACCATCATCTTGTGTCAAGCTGTGGCTCTCAGTGGCTCCAATTAGCACAATTCTAGGGCAATTAGATGGATTAAAGATTAAGTACCAAATCTTCCAACAGATACTCCAGACGTTAAATAATTTCACTGTGAGTCAGGACTATTAGACTGTAATAATTTGTTCATTCAGATGAATACTTCTCTAAAAGCATGGCTAAATTCAGATAAATCGTTCTAATCATATGAAAAGCACTGGAATGACATGATAAACATGTTTCTGCACTTAATGGCAGCCAGGCAAACAATGCTAATATGAGTAGTCAGCAATCTACTGAATGAATTTAACATTAATCTCAACTGCAACCACACTTAAAGCATTCTCATGTCCTTCATAGCACATATTTCATAATGTCATGCACACAATAAACAAAAAGCTAAAACCGAACCCAAATTCTCCCTCATCAACAAACAATGAAGGGGTTAAATGATTTCACAATCATTATTTCATACACCCATCCACCTGCTGTTTGATGCAGTTCTCTCATCAGCCAAATGCTTAACAGCAGCACAGTGCATAAACTCATCCAGATACAAATCAGTAGGTTTAGCTAATGTTCACTTCAAACATCAGAATGAGAGAAATTGTGATCTCTGTGACTTTCACTGTGGCATCAGTGTTGGCGCCAGATGGACCGGCTTGAGTTTTACAGAAAGTGTTGATCTCCTGGGGTTTTCACACACAACAGTCTGTAGAGTTCACACAGAATGGTGCGAAAAACACAAAACATTGAGTGAGCGACAGTTCTGTGGGTGGAAATGCCTTGTTGATAAGAGAGGACAGAGGAAATTGGCCAGATTGGTTCGAGCTGCCAGGAAGGATATAGCAACTCTTTACAACCGTCGTGAGCAGAAAAGCATCTCAGCATGCAACAGCAGAAGACCACATTGGGTTCCACTCCTGCCAGCCAAGAACAGGGATCGTAGAATCAAGAACAAGTTCCGAATAATAATAATAATTATTATTATTATTATGTATGCAAGATGTCAGCATGGACCCACTGCAGGTCATCCTCACAGCTTTCTGAGATTCCTGGATTATCAGCACAAAGGATAGAAAAAAGGATCCTAACTGTTCTCATAAGACTGCAGTACCTGTTCAGCTCGAGAATGAAAAAGAGGATCTTAGTCTTCTACATACCTGTCAACCACGGGCGATTGCTCTAAGACAACGAGGGAGGCTCAGCCTCCTCTAAAAATGCCCTTATAACTTTAATGTGTGCGTGAGTTTTTCCCCCTCGTGACAGCGCGATGCAGCGCAGACTCAGTGCACTTCAATGGCATTTGGGAGCTCTGCGCTTTCAATCTCAAAATGCAAGACGGTTATTGGACAAATACTGCGAAAACGCCCGCCCACGGAGTCTCACGGACTCCCAGCCTCAGTGGACTTCAATGGCATTCGGGAGCTCTGCGCTTTTCAATCTCAAAATGCAAGACGGTTATTGGACAAATACTGTGAAAACGCCCGCCCACGGAGTCTCACGGACTCCCAGCCTCAGTGGACTTTAATGGCATTTGGGAGCTCTGCGCTTTTCAATCTCAAAATGCAAGACGGTTATTGGACAAATACTGCGAAAACGCCCGCCTACGGACTCCGAGCCTCACATGGGAGGGACATGGTAGTTTCCGCGAGGAGACTGGTGATTGGTGAAAGCGGCCGGATATTTTCTTTGATTGACAGCTCGTTTCAAATATAGACAGGCAGCGGTGAATCTCAGTTCAGTCCCATGCGGATTCGCGAGTGCTGTGGTGTATTGTAAGAGATCAGCTTACATTTCGATTTCATTCCATACATACGGTTTCTACCAGCTTTTTTAGTTTGTGTATATTTTCATTGTAAATAAAGTGTAAATATAGTGTTGTCAAGTTTGCTATCTTAGTTCCAGAAATTTCGTTTATTTGAGTGACTGAACTTGAACTTGAGGGGGCTAGTCAGCTAGCAAGAAAGCTGCGCACGGATGCCAAGCATTGCTGATTTAATTTTGGCGAAGCCATTTGCCAGTCTTCCTTTCGAGGAAAAAATTAAAATTAAAGAGCAGGGTAGACCAACGCCTCAAATTGACTTGGTGAAAAAGGTAGGGAATAATACTCGTTCCTTTCAGCTCTCCTGGTACGAGAAAGTGAATTGGCTAACAGCAAGTGACCCACATCAACAACAGTAAATAGGCTACTTTAGTAATATGTCATGGATGGACCAAAAATATAGAATCTATTTAAAATGTTTATGCTGAGTATATTATATTGGAATATATATTTTTCTGGATATGAATTAAACACAGCTACAATTTGGAAAACATTTTTAAACAAAAACACAGCTGAGAACATTTCACACTACAGACCTGGATTAAAAGTGAAGGGTTATCAAAATTGTCAATAAAACATTTCTCAGTCAAAATAAGTAAAATATAGGGAAAGTGTCATTGAATGAAATGTGTGGCACCCAGCTCTACTGCTGAGGTTCCTGACAAAGAGCTGCTTTCAATAATGATCAATTTTTAAACAACATGCCACAATTTTAAAATATAAAATGTTAAAATATACCCCTCCCCCCCAACACCACCATCATGTATATTGGACAGTAGGCTAATGGGCCAAAAGAACCTGTTATTTCACAGTTTGTGACCCTGCCAACAATCAGCCAGATCAGAGGCAAGAGTATGGGCAAAATTGACGTTTTTTCTTTTAAAATCTGGAAATATCATAACCGACCAGCCTCCCCTGTTTGAAAGACTACCAGCCGCCACTGCTGTCAACCCTCCCATTTTTCCCGGGAAATCCCTTATTTTGACTTATTTCCCGCTGTCTTCCCGTTTTTTTATTTTCCTGAAAATATCCCGTATTTTCACATTATATAAAAGTCCCGTATTTTCACAATATAAAAAAGTCGGTAGGTCCAGAATTCATGACGCGCCTCTGACAGGAGTTTACAGCAGGAAGTCGGGCCATGAATTCACGTCCCCGCCCTCTCAGGCATCAGTAATTACAGAATTCCGTCCGGAGGCGAGGCTGAACAAGTGATTAGGTCCAGTGTTGCCAGATTGGGCGGTTTCCTGCCCAAGTTGGGCGGTTTCAAGTGCATTTTGGCGGGTTTTGAACATATTTTGGGCTGGAAAACAGCAGTATCTGGCAACACTGATTAGGTCTGAGGTGAAGATGGCGATGCTAATAGCTAAGAAAAACATTAGCCTCTCTTTCTTTGATGATTTCAACAAGTGCGTGGCTGGAATGTTCCCAGACTCTTCCATCGCAAAGAAATTTTCCATAGGGAAAACGAAAGCCTCCCTAATAATCAAAGGTAAGCTACACATGTTTACATTAAGTATGTCCTGGCTAAGACCTCATAAATAGCCTAGTGTAAACTCATCTCATCTCATTATCTCTAGCCGCTTTATCCTTCTACAGGGTCGCAGGCAAGCTGGAGCCTATCCCAGCTGACTACGGGCGAAAGGCGGGGTACACCCTGGACAAGTTGCCAGGTCATCACAGGGCTGACACATAGACACAGACAACCATTCACACTCACACCTACGGTCAATTTAGAGTCACCAGTTAACCTAACCTGCATGTCTTTGGACTGTGGAGGAAACCGGAGCACCCGGAGGAAACCCACGCGGACACGGGGAGAACATGCAAACTCCACACAGAAAGGCCCTCGCCGGCCCCGGGGCTCGAACCCAGGACCTTCTTGCTGTGAGGCGACAGCGCTAACCACTACACCACCGTGCCGCCCTAGTGTAAACTAATTGGTGTATTAACTGTTTTATCCACTCATTGTCTATTTTATTTTCTATCTGAAACTTACCCATTTTAAATCACTCTTGGTTTAATATCTTATATTACTCTCTATTACATCTAGTTTCTCTTTATTACATCTATCTATCTATCTATCTATCTATCTATCTATCTATCTATCTATCTATCTATCTAGTGTTCCGAGGCCTTGATTATGGTAAAACCATAATAAATTGCAATGGAATTGAATATATTGACTGGTTATATAATGACCTTTCTTATTTTAACACAAGATACGTATTTTAGCCCTTAATTTGGGAAATAACTGGTACTACTGAAAGCAAATAAAAATAAATGTATAGTTTATTCACAAATGCACTCTATAAACCATAAGCATATTGAGTTTGGGTCTTGACTATCACCAACATGCACCAGAGTACAGGAAATCACAAATACTAGATAGAAAATTGCCCCCCATTCAACTACACACCCACTTTTGGTGAAGGGTATGACTTTCCGAAATTTTCCCTTATTTTGAGTTAAAAATCTGGGAAATATCCCTTTTTTTCAAACCTCAAAGTTGACAGGTATGGTCTTCTAGTGTCTGGCCATGTCAAAAAGAAAAAAAAGAGCAAGGTTTCCCCCTGCTGGTTAACTGCTGCACTCGAGACTCTGGTCACAGTAAATTACAGTACAACACTGCAGCAGAAGGTTCTGAGTTCGAACCCAGCGGCCGACAAGGGCCTTTCTGTGTGGAGTTTGCATGTTCTCCCCATGTCTGCATGGGTTTCCTCCTACAGTCCAAGGATATGCAGGTTAGGTTTATTGGTGGCTCTAAATTGACCGTGAGTGTGAATGGTTGTTTGTGTCTCTATACGTGTGTCAACTTTGCGATGAGCTGGCGGCTTGTCCAGGGTGTACCCTGCCTCTCGCCCAGGGTGTACCCTGCCTCTCGCCCATGGTCAGCTGGGATAGGCTCCAGCTTGCCCCACGACCCCGCACGGGATAAGCGGTTACAGACAAAACAATAAACAACACTGCAGCGCACGCACACACACACACACACACACACACACACACACACAGCTGCTCTTTATATCATATCAGAATCTCATCTCATTATCTCTAGCCGCTTTATCCTGTTCTACAGGGTCGCAGGCAAGCTGGAGCCTATCCCAGCTGACTACGGGCGAAAGGCGGGGTACACCCTGGACAAGTCGCCAGGTCATCACAGGGCTGACACATAGACACAGACAACCATTCACACTCACATTCACACCTACGCTCAATTTAGAGTCACCAGTTAACCTAACCTGCATGTCTTTGGACTGTGGGGGAAACTGGAGCACCCGGAGGAAACCCACGCAGACACGGGGAGAACATGCAAACTCCGCACAGAAAGGCCCTCGCTGGCCACAGGGCTCGAACCCAGACCTTCTTGCTGTGAGGCGACAGCGCTAACCACTACACCACCGTGCCGCCCATGTCAGAATCATATGGTTGAAATTTACACAGCTTTAGGAACTAATATACAAATTAACATGTGATTTTTTTTAAAGGTCCCATGGCATGAAATTTTCACTTTCTGAGGTTTTTTAACATTAAAATGAGTTCCTCTGACCTTCTTAAGTCACCCCAGTGGCTAGAAATTTCATAATGTGTAAACCAAACTATGCCCAACATTTGAGAATGGCGCATCAAAACGGCGCGTTGATAAACTCTTCCCTTGCCTACGTCAGCAAGGGAGATGATCCCCACGCCCCCCCCCCTCTGGATTCCCACCCACTGTATGGATTGCCCACCCAACTCAAAAGTTGCTGTTTGTCCTACCAAGCCTACTGCGCATGCGCGAAGCCTACTGCGCATGCGCAGAACACATGACTACATTTTGTAGTGAGGAGCCCATAGAAGACACAACATGGAAATTGCGCTGTACATGGATGTGACAACACAGAAAGGAGTCTGTTTTTACTGCCGACGGGAGAGCCCCTGAAGACGCAGTGGCTTAATTTTATTTACTTCAATAATACGCCGTCGAGTCTACCTAAGACGGTGTATGTTTGTCAGAAGCATTTTCCTGATGAATGTTTCCACAACTTGGGACAGTAGGGCAGGTTTTGCATATCAACTGTCACTGAAGCCTGGGTCTGTGCCAAGCATCCCTGCCGCATCAGCAACAAACACCGAACAAGTAAGTGTATAACTGGTCGCTTTGCCGTGTTTCAAAATCGGTGCGTTAGCCTAGCAATGGCTACATTAGCTGTGCGGCTAACCGCTTCCTGCAGTTAGCCAGGTACATGGGCTCGAGTTGTACCATTTTTTTAGACAGGGCGGACGGACCAGGGCATTCGCCCGCCTGGCCGTGCCTGACGAGGAGCACTCTCGGCTGGCTTGGGAGGCAGACGGCAGCCCCTCCTGGAAGTGCAGTTTTACCATGGGCCTCATGCGGAAAAAAATGACAAAGTCCCACTGCTCAGTTTTACCATGGGCCTCAGGCGGGAAAAAATGACAAAGTCCCAGTTTTACCATGGGCTCGAGTTGTACCATTTTTTTAGACAGGGCAGACAGACCAGGGCATTCGCCCGCCTGGCCGTGCCCGACGAGGAGCGCTCTCGGCCGGCTTAGGAGGCAGACGGCAGCCCCTCCCCCCATGGCACGCCCCCACCGTCTACCCTTCCCCACCTCCTGCTTCTCATTAGCAAAACGACGCACTGGGAAAAGCGCTGAAATGGGGCTTTCTCCCAGGAGGCTATATCTACGTACCGAGGGTTCATTTCGAGAAAGGCTGCGGATATAACATCCGGAAGCCTCCACGAGCCCGTTTAAAGCATCAACAAACCACCATGCCATGGGCCCTTTAATGAATTTTGTCTGTGCCATGAAGGAAATAAAATAAAATAAACTTCCAAATGTTGAACTCCATCCATCCACTATCTATATCATTTATCTGTCAGGGTCGCAGGTAACCTGGAGCCAATCCCAGCTGACTTCAGGCGAGAGGTGGACAAGTCGCCAATCTATCACAGAACTAACACAAAGAAAACAACCATTCACACTCACATATGGCCCTTTTCCACTACCCTTTTTCAGCTCACTTCAGCCTGACACGGCTCGCGTTTCAACTACCTCAGAGCAGCACAACTCAGCTCGCTTCAGCCTTACTCAGCACCCAAAACTCGCACGGTTTTGGAGTGGGGCTGAAGCGAGCCAAACCGAGCCGAGTGGGGCTAGGGGCATGAGGAGACACTCCCCTGTGCACTGATTGGTGAGGAGGAGTGTCCTCACATGCCCACACACGCCCCGCGAGCACGCTGGGATCTGTAAGCACCGTAAACCCGGAAGAAGAAGAATTACGAGAATTTCTGAAGCCGTATGCGCCTCGCCTCATCTATACGCTCTTGCCAGTATCTGTTGGTGTTGTCGGTGACAACAAGCCACAGCACCAAGACCAGCAACACTAACGACTCCATGTCCTCCATGTTTATTGTTTACTATCCAGGTCGTGAGACTACCGCTTAAAAGGTCACTGATGTCACTGTTTGCGCTGCCTAACGACATCACGTGACGTCCACCCACTTTCGCTAACTCCACCCAATGTGTCCACCCACTTCCAGCCAGCACGGTTCAGCGCGGTTGTAGTCAAAATGCAACTCCAACAGCCCCACTCAGCTCAACTCAGCCCAACTCAGCACCACACAGCTCAGCCCAACTCGGCCGCGTTGGTAGTGGAAAAGCGGCATTACACACCTACAGTATGGGCAATTTAGAGTAGCCAGTTGATCTAATCTGCATGTCTTTGACTGTAGGAGGAAACTGGAACACCTGGAAAAAACCCATACAGACAGTTCAATATGGATTCATGCAGTGGTGCAGTGGACTAGCCTCATAGAAAGCAGGTTCTGGTTTTCAACCTTGTGGCTGACTGGGGCCTTTCTGTGTGGAGTTTGCATATTCTCTTTAGATTAGATCAATAAAGTTTTATCTAATCTAATCTAATGAGAATATGCAAACTCCACACAGAAAGGCCCCAGTCAACCACAAGGTTCAAAACCAGAACCTGCTTTCTGTGAGCCTAGTCCACTGCACCACTGCATGAATCCATATTGAACACCAAACACTGCTTATGTTTAGGGTAAGTGGGAAATGGTGTAAATAACATTTTGGCTGAATTACTCCTTCCTGTATTGAGGTATTTCACTCACGTGACCAAGTCATGTAATGCTGCCATTTTGGACGGCACGGCTCGAATCAGTTTGAATGCGAGGAAGGCGACAAACGAAAAACATAAAAGAAAAAGGAGCGAGATGCAGAAAACACCTTCACTATCCAGCGACGTAGGGCATTTACAGGGCGAGCAGAGGGAGAGGTATTTGCAAAAATTGAGGTTAGCAGGCTTAGAGAACGACGTTTACCTGCTTCCACCAGGATTGTTCACTGACGTTCGGAAGTACACGAAGCCCTCGTCTTTACCTGACTTCGGCCCACATGATCTGTATACCTATGTCGTTAAAAACCCATCGCCATACACAGGTATTGATCTGAAAGCGTATACGAGTTTGGATGCCTACAAATATTTTGTGTCAGGCTGGGTAACGCCTACATCAGCGGGTCGTCCCTGGAGCCGGTGGTCGCCATCTGATTACAGCTAAGGTTTGTTCACATTTTCATTTACTTTCAGTCCTCAGGATAAACAAAATGTTATTAAATGTCATTGAAATAACTTCTTAGCCTGTTGAGACATGGCCCGTTATAAATTTGCTGTTACCAGGCAATGACCAAGAACTGTATTATTAGGGTCGGTGTAGTTGTAGCAGTGTATTAGCAACTAGCTGTTAGCACTAGCTAATGTCAACAACATCGTAGCTGGTATGTTACTGTAGCAATATTTACGTTCAGTCATTTGGATGACTGTTAAAACCTTTCAGTCTCAAGTTTTTCCTTTACTGGATTTACTAGTTTACTGAGCTAGCGCGCTCGCCGGCCAAGCCGGGAGCCATCGCGCGCTCGCTGGCCAAGCCGGGAGCCATCGCGCGCTCGCCGGCCAAGCCGGGAGCCATCGCGCGCTAGCTCAGTAAACTAGTAAATACAGTAAAGGAAAAACTTGAGACTGAAAGGTTTTAACAGTCATCCAAATGACTGAACGTAAAATATTGCTACAGTAACGTACTAGCTACTGTTGTTGACATTAGCTAGCTTGCCGTCCAAAATGGTGGACACCGGGGCGTCACGTGACCCTGTGACGTCAGGTGAAATACCTCAATAGCTTCTTGGTGAGTTGTTTGGGTTTTTTTTTTTTGCTAGAACGTGTAGCATCCTGCTGCATGCCTGAGAACCTCTGTAACTTCTCCAAGAATACAGACAAGGGTCAGCGGGGTTTCACTGTTCTTTCTCATCTGTCACTATGGGTTTTTTCTTGATCACATTGAATTGTTTCTCGCATACCATTCAATAAAGCCGCTGATCACAGCTCTATACGCCGCTTAAGACTCCTGCTCATCATTGACATTCCATACTACAGCAGTGTGTTGAGAATTTCTGCAGTTAGCATACATCTGAGTTAAACTGGAAATCTGAGAACAGGAAAGGAGCAAGGATCGTCCCCTGTGGAGCCTCTGTGCTGCTCGCCACCTAGCCCGACACAGTTTCACAAATGCTCTCAGGTCAAAATATCAGGTAGTCGGTGATCCAGAAAATTCAAGTCAAGTCAAGTTTATTTGTATAGCGCTTTTAACAATAAACATTGTCGCAAAGCAGCTTTACAGAATTTGAACAACTTAAAACATGAGCTAATTTTATCCCTAATCTATCCCCAATGAGCACGCCTGTGGCGACGGTGGCAAAGAAAAACTCCCTCAGACGACATGAGGAAGAAACCTCAAGAGGAACCAGACTCAAAAGGGAACCCATCCCCATCCGGGCAACAACAGACAACATGACTATAACATTAACAGTTCTAACATAAAGTCAGCTTTGTTGATGCTATAAACCCCCCACCAACGGAAACCCAAGTGCAAAACCGTTCACGACAACTGTAGTCCCAAAGTCAGCAAGTCAACTGCAGTCCCCAGCCACAAAAGCATCACTGCAAGAGTCCAGAGCGTCCTCCAAGCGCGACCCCCAGCTGTCCACATGGGGCCGCCCTCCACAGGAGCAATGCGATGAGACTCCAACCAGACACAGGGCACCAGGATGGATCAGGCAGGTCCGAGGAGCAGAAGAGGTCAGCATCTCGATCCCAGGACCGACATGTAACTCAGAGGGACGGATTTTGGGGGGATAAGTAAAGAAGTAAAGAAGGCTGTATGATGTTAAATGCACTGGAGAAGTCCGAGAATATGCCACACATATCATTACCTGCTTTTTTTTTTCAAATGCTATGGTCTACAACCAACCTTTCAATAAACTAACAGCAAAAGACTGTAGTTATGAGAGTAAGGAAAGTGAGTCTGGACCCACCTCCTGGACATTTAATGGGCGAAGGGTGAAGAAGACTTTGGGCCAGGTTATCAGTGCTGATCTTTCAACTTATAGTGAAATCTTACTAACCCCAGATGTTTTAACTCCTTAAACAGTGATCTACATACGGTATCAACCACTATCATCATCTTCACCTGTCCAGTGTGTTCTGGGTGGGGTCCCTTTACTAGGGTTTCTTGGCTAAGCAAGTACACTACTTTTGATCATGGGCAATTTAGAGTAGTCAATTAGCCTAACTTTGGGGGAAACCAGAGCACCCGGAGTAAACCCACACCAACACGGGGAGAACATGCATACTCCACACAGAAAGGCCCTTCATTGGCCATGGGGTTTGAACCTGGAACCTTCTTGCTGTGAGGCAACAGTGCTAACCAATGCACCACCATGCCACCCATCAACCACTATAAACATTTTAAAACCAAGCAATTCCATTACAGTAAATCCCTTTACTTCAGACTGTGGTGAGATTTTGGTCACTCAGTATGTTTTAACCCTTTCGACCATGGCCTAGCTAATATTAACTCATATAGGCTGATATGGCATTTTTATACAATATACTAGTGCATCTCAAAAAATTAGAATACCATGAAAAAGTTCCTTTTTTTTCATAATTTAATTCAAAAAGGTAAACTTTCATATATTCTATATTCATTACATGTAAAGTGAAATATTTAAAGCCTTTTTTGTTTTAATTTTGATTATGGCTTATAGCTCATGAAAATCAGAAATCCATTATCTCAAATTATTAGAATATTCCCTAAGAGCAATCAAAAAAAGGATTTACAAAACAGAAATGTCCAACTTCTGAAAAGTATATTCATTTATACACTCAGTACTTGGTTGGGGCTCCTTTACCATGAATTACTGTATCAATGAGGTGTGGCATGGAGGTGATCAGTCTGTGGCACTGCTGAGGTGTTATTGAAGCCCAGGTTGCTTTGATAGTGGCCTTCAGCGCATCTGTATTTTTGGGTCGGGTGTTTCTCATCTTCCTCTTGACAATACCCCATAGATTCTCTATGGGGTTCAGGTCAGGCAAGTTGGCTGGCCAATCAAACACAGTAATATCATGGTCAGCAAACCATTTGGTAGTAGTTTTGGCACTGTGGGTAGGTGCTAAGTCCTGCTGGAAAAGGAAATCAGCATCTCCAAAAAGCTCGTCAGCAGATGGAAGCATGAAGTGCTCTAAAATCTCCTGGTAGATGGCTGTGTTGACTTTGGACTTGATAAAATACAGTGAACTAACACCAGCAGATGACATGGCACCCCAAATCATCACAGACTGTGGAAACTTCACACTGGGCTTCAAACACCTTGGATTCTGTGCCTCTCCACTCTTCCTCCAGACTCTTGAACCGTGATTTCCAAATTAAATGCAAAATGTACTTTCATCTGAAAAGAGGACTTTGGACCACTGAGCAACAGTCCATTTCTTTCTCTCCTTAGCCCAGATAAGACACTTCTGACATTGTCTCTGGCTCAGGAGTAGCTTGATATTAGGAATGCGAAAGTTGTATCCCCTTTCTTGAAGATGTCTGTTCGTGATGGGTCTTGATACACTGACACCAGCCTCAGTCCACTCTTTGTGAAGCTCTCCCAAGTGCTTGAATCAACTTTTCTTGACAATCCTCTCAAGACTGCAGCCATCCCTATTGCTTGTGCACCTTTTCCAGCCACCCTTTTCAGCAATGACCTTTTGTGGCTTACCCTCCTTGTGGAGGGCATCAGTGATCATCTTCTGGACAACAGTCAAGTCAGCAGTCTTCCCCATGATTGTGGTTGTGTGTACTGAACTAGACCGAGAGATACACTGTGTTCATACTGTTTTACTCAAACTCGAAATGAAATATTCTAATATTTTGAGATGGGTTTTTTTTTATGTTTTTGTACTGTATGCTATACTGATTAAAATTAAAATAGAAAAATGCTTGAAACATTTTAGTTTGTGTAATGAGTCTATAATATATAACATTTTCACTTTCTTAAATAACTGCTGGAAAATATTGAACTTTTTCACAATATTCTAATTTTTTGAGATGCACTAGTAGTATGACACTTTTAAAGGTGAAGAAAACTTAGAAATATGACCCATCCATCATCTGTAGCTGCTTATCCTGTCCTACAGGGTCGCAGGCAAGCTGGAGCCTATCCCAGCTGACTATGGGCGAGAGGCGGGGTACACCCTGGACAAGTCGCCAGATCATCGCAGGGCTGACACATAGACACAGACAACCATTCACGCTCACATTCACACCTACCGTCAATTTAGAGTCACCAATTAACCTAACCTGCATGCCTTTGGGGGAAACCCACGCAGACACGGGGAGAACATGCAAACTCCGCACAGAAAGGCCCTCGCCAGCCGCGAACCCAGGACCTTCTTGCTGTGAGGCAAAAGTGCTAACCACTACACCACCCAAAATACGAACCTATTTATCTCATTTTGAAGACAAATTGGTTTAGACCATGACAAGATTTTGATGCCCCAGGATTTTATAATCCCATAAACATTGGACTGACTTTTGTTTGGTTTTATACCAGAAGTATTTTCCTTCAATTCCAAAATTGTTGCCCTCTACTGCCTCTCTATTGTATCTACAGTCATTTCAAGTGGAACAGAGAATATTTCAACCTCGTCTTCAATCATAAATGCAGTCTCAAAGTAATTTAAATGCATTTTTTATTCTGCAGTTTGTCGTGCAGATTTAATTAGCTGCATTAAACAACATTGTTTCACAACCTAAATACTATACCTGATATTTTTTTCCAGTTTTGTTTTGTTCTTTTAAACTCACAGTGACAGCCTTTTATAAAGCAATGTGTCGAAAGAAATCAGACCTCTGTTTTACACTGTAAAAAAAGAATAGTTGAGAATACTTGAAATTTCAAGGCAACAGTCTGCATTAAGAATTTTATGTTTTGCCAATGATGTGCCCATGATAATCCAAACTATGATAAAACTGTTATCTTTATTAAGAATTCTTAATTAAGTCAATTTTCAATTCCTCATTCTGCCAACATAGATTTCTCTTTTTGCTGAACAGTGGCATTCACAGTAGTACAAAAAGGCAATTGAGGTTATCAGACTTTTTTGGGGGGCTTTTTTCACCTTTATTTGGATAGGACAGTGTAGAGACAGGAAATGAGCGGGAGAGAGGGACGGGGAGGGATTGGGAAATGACCTCGGGTCGGAATCGAACCCGGGTCCCCGGATTTATGGTATGGCGCCTTAGCCACCTGAGCCACGACGCCATACCCATGATGTGGGTTTTAAAAACTTTATTTCAATATTGAAGTTTTGTAATTGTGTAGAACAATGAAAAAAGGCATGTATAGTTTAATGATAAATTGTGATAACCTCGGGGGTGTCATGGCTCAAGTGGATAAGGCGCCATACCATAAATCCAGGGACCCGGGTTCGGTTCCGACCCGAGGTCATTTCCCGATCCCTCCCTGTCTCTCTCTCTCCCGCTCATTTCCTGTCTCTACACTGTCCTATCCAAATAGAGGTGAAAAAAGCCCCCAAAAAAATCTAAAAAAAAAAATTGTGATAACCTCAATTGCCTTTTTGCACTACTGTGAATGCCACTGTTCAGCAAAAAGAGAAATCTATGTTGGCAGAATGAGGAATTGAAAATTGACTTAATTAAGAATTCTTAATAAAGATAACAGTTTTATCATAGTTTGGATTATCATGGGCACATCGTTGGCAAAACATAAAATTCTTAATGCAGACGGTTGCCTTGAAATTTCAAGTATTCTCAACTATTTTTTTTTTTACAGTGTAGGGCTCCATGTCATCTAGTGCAGAGAGTAGAGGCGCTAGGCAAGTGTCACTGTACTCATGCACATACTTGTGAATCTTGTGTACATCTGAAGAATTAAAAAAGGCATCCACTAGATGTCACGTCAGAGTCACAACATCTCTGTCTATCTGGGATCTGCAGCCTTCTCTACACTCTCAGAAAATAAAGTACATTACTGTACCTTTAGGGGTATAATGGCTTGGCACTGGGGCAGTACCCTCTAAGGTACTTATTTGTACCCTTTATATACTGATTGGGAACATCTACAGTATGTACCTTTTTGGCCCTACAAAGGTACACATAGTTACCTTGAGGTCTAATAATGAGCCATAGGTGGTACATTAGTATAAATTGTACCTTGGGGGACAGAAATGGACTTCTACTGTACCCCCATTTCTAACAGTGTATGAAGTTAATTTTGTGCCATTTTTTTCCTTCTCATTTCATTTTTTAATTGGGAAGGCGGTCTTAGAAGGCGGCGTTCAACTTAAATCTCTGTTGGTCAACTGATTATAGAGTGGGAGGTGCTGTGAAAGCTAGTCATGCCCACCTCGATTATATCTAATGAGTTCTTAGGGTCAGTTCTGTCTCTCTGTCCTCTTCTATGCTCTTCTGTACCCATTGGTCACAATGAATGAGGCCTGGTCACCGGTTAAAGGTCACCCATTTCAATTAAATTCAAACTGTTTGCATTGGAATCTGCTGGAAAAACCTAACTCGAATTATCTTCCTCTTCCTCCTAGTAAGCAGGTCTCAGTGACTGAGTATAAAAGTGTCTACCTCTTGGATTAAACAATAAAGATTCCTCACTTGTGTTGTATCTACACTTATTTTGAGACTCTGATTATATTCCAGTATTTACATGAAGACTTACAAATTAACAAGTGGAAAAATAGTCTCTGACAGTAGTCTGAGAGCAAATGTGTAATCTAGTGGCAACAACCGTCCCCATAACAAAACATGAGATTTTGGTTTAGAATATTTAAGAACTATTACAGACACTAATTTGGTCAGCATCCCCAACCAGTAAGCATATGTATTCACACAGAAATGTAGCAAATATTATTTGGAACCAATTTTTTAAATGAGTGCTGACAGCATACCAAGCACATTGTACAAGTAAATAATTTTTTATTTCATAGTTATTTCACATTATACAGTTAATTTATATTTAACATGTTTAACTAGACTTTCTTCTCTAGGTATTTGGAAGGGGCAGCACCCCTGAGCCCCGCGATGATGAGCCACAACTGCTTCTTAGGAAATGGAGCTTCTGTTGACTTTTTTTTGGCCATTATTGTTGTGTTGATGTACCATGATAGGTTATTACAAATGTGGACACCATTGTTGACTACCTCAACCTTTTCCAGTTGATGCTGATGGCATGGTAAACATTGTGTTTTTGTTTTCTGAAATCCAAGACTAGTTAATTGGTTTTCTTGGAGTCGACAGCCAGGTTGTTATTCTATTCTACATTGTGGTCTGTTGATTAAAAAGTCCAGAATCCAGTTGCACACACGTGCATTGAGGCCAAGATTGGATAGTCTGTATACTAGTTTTCTAGTTTAGCATTCTGACACAAGTGTGGAGGCCCAGTGAAATAGTATCCTCAGTTGATCCATTTGCCCTGTAGGCAAAATACTGTTGGTCCAGGGTGGAGAGAACATTTTTTTTAATGTATACTAGGCTTCAAAGCACTTAATGATATATATCCAATATATATTTTATATCCAATCCACCATTTTTGCTGGTATATGTGCCATCTCTAATAGATTCATTTCATTTTATATATTTAGAACTCAGGTGGCATGGCAGTGTAGTGGTTAGCACTGTCGCCTCACAGCAGTAAGATCCTGGGTTTGAACCCAGCAGCCAGCGAGGGCCTTTCTGTGTGGAGTTTGCATGTTCTCGCTGTGTCTGTATGGGTTTCCCCCACAGTACAAATACATGCAGGTTAGGTTAATTGGTGGCTCTAAATTGAATGTGAATGGTTGTTTGTCTCTATGTATCAGCCCTGCAATAACCTGGCGACTTGTCCAGGGTGTACCCCGCCTCTCACCCATAGTCAGCTGGGATAGGCTCCAGCTTGCCCACGACCCTGTAGAACAGGATAAGCGGCTACAGATAACGGATGGGATGCTCTGTTTGTTTTATCTGTAACTGCTTATCCCGTGTGGGGTCACAGGGGACAAGCTGGAGTCTATCCCAGCTGACCATGGGCGAGAGGCAGGGTACACCCTGGACAAGTCGCCAGCTCATCGCAGGGCTGACACACACAGAGACACAAACAACTCACGGTCAATTTAGAGCCACCAATTAGCCTAACCTGCATATCTTTGGACTGTGGGAGGAAACCCACGCAGACATGGGGAGAACATGCAAACTCCACAGAGAAAGACCCTCGTCGGCCGCTGGGTTATAAACCCAGACCTTCTTGCTGTGAGGCGACAGTGCTAACCACTACACCACCGTGCCGATAATGGATATTTAGAACTCAGTTGACGAACCATAACATTGTTAATGACTTGTGAGAAACATTGCACCACAGCGGCCTCAGGTGGCCAGACGGAGGAAAACAGGATTTTAATTTAGCGTCAATTAGCCGCCAGATGGCGCTGTTTGTGCAGTCTTTCTGACTTCTACAGACTGAACCGTTACACAGACAGACAATACACCAAGACCGACTACCTGAGCAGAGACACCATCAATACTGAATCAAAACCACGCTGATAAAGTGCTATCCTGGCTGCCTAGAGTGGAGGATATACCAACATATTGCTCAAAATTCAGTCAGAAACGAGCAAAATTCTACAAAAAAAATTAATACTTATCATCCCTTTACAAATGCCATGTAATGTAATCACCCTGAATTACAGAAATCATTATCACTGAACACAAAGGGCCATTCTTTACACTAACAGCACAGAATATCTTACACATAATATCCACAAACCTTGTTTTATCTACCTGTATTTTTGCATTTTATTATTATTATTATTAAATGGCTCTTGTGCAATATACTTACTTGTGCAATACTACCTGGGTAATACTGGTAATAATATCTGTACAAATACTCACACGTGCAGTTCCACCTTTGTAATACACTTATGTTAACTATATCTGCAAACCTGTTAATTTTTTTTATCTCTAAATTTGTAGTTTATTTTATATATATCCTTTTTTGTATACTTAGTACTTTTGCACTATTTCTTCACTGCCTTATCTTTTTCTCTTTATATATTTTGCTGCTGTAACAATGTAAATTTCCCCTTGTGGAATAATAAAAGGCTATCACCATCATCATCATTATTATTAGTAACAAATAAAAGTGCTGTGGCAGCCTGAACTGATTGCACTATTTGTATAAATAATGCTCACACGTGCAATTCCACCTTTGTAACACAGTTAAACATAAGTGTGTATCTGCAAACCTGTTACTTTATCATCTCTAAATTTGTAGTTTACTTCTTTTATATATCCCCTTTCCTGTATACTTAGTACTTTTGCACTACTCCTTCACTTTATATATTTTGCTGTTGTAACAATGTAAATTTCCCTTTGTGGGATAATAAAAGGCTCTCTTATCTTCATCATTATTATTAGTCACAAATAAAAGTGCTGTGGTAGTCTGAACTGATTGCACTATTTGTACAAATACTCTAAATTGAAAATGAAAAAAAAAAAGGGGGGATTTGATATGACACTTCCTCCGAAAGTATTGAGCTAAAACCATCAAAGATAAGAGGGCCCTAGAGAGGTGCCGCGCATGCGCAGACGAGCGCCGCCTTGTAAGCACCGGCCTTGCTCGCCGGAGAAAACAAACTGCGCGGATTGCAGCGTGAGCGGAGCCGCACGCGGGCCGAAACACAAACTAATCCGGCACAGGAAGGTAGGAGTCGCGTTCCAGCGCTCGGTTCTGTAACTCGGAGTGTGTGAGATGTGTGGAAGTGTGTGTGAGTGAGAGATGATCATGATGATGATGCTGCTGTTGTTGTGATTAGAGACCAAACTTGTCTTCAGTCCATGTGTTCCGATGCAAGCGCGTACTGATGAGTCATTTTCAGCAGCCTCGGCGGTGTGAGTGCGCGGCTGGGCGGTGCGGGAGGGATGTGCGCTCCCCGCTCGGACACAGCAGCGGCTCGCTGAGCGCTCCGACTGATCGGCGAACTTGCCGTTTGTCTGGCCGTTACGGCAGTCTCGTGCACCGCCAACTAGGCCGAAGGGAGGCCGCTCTGAAATGATTAGTTGACAGACGGACAGTCGAGCCAATCAGAGTACAGGAATCGGTCCACGTCAGACACTTCCACCAATCAGCTTGTGCTGTAACCGTGTGCGTCGCCAGGGCCGAGTGAACAATGTAAAAACGTCTGAAGAGCCGAACTTAGCCTTAACGCTCAAACCGACACGTTAATGTTTAGTGTGTTTATTTACCCAGCAGTTTACACCTGCGTCATGCCATGTTTACGCACTTGGCGTGTTGTTTTTGTGTTTATATAAACGCTGTTCGTGCACACAACGCCGCGCCCACGTTTTCCCACTTTGCTTGCGGAGTACGGGAAAAGTTTAAAGCGCGGGTTTTTGTTGTGGGCCGCGGAGCAGCGCGCGCTCGGGCCGGTTGATGAGCTCGGTGTTGTTCGCGGCGTCATTTAGGACCGAACACACGAGAGGAAGAGGCGCGCGCTCGGCGACAAGGTAAACAGCGCTGAGGAAACGTATCGCGCGCCATTTACGTCACGCCGCTCTTTCCCCGTCTGTCCTGTCAACACGGCGCTGCTTTAAGGCGGATTCACCGCCGAAGGCCGCTAGATCAGCGTTCTCTCCTCGCTGCTGCTCAGCACAAACACCTCAGAGCCGCTTCAGCGGGACGCACCGAGCGGCGCTGTAGCTCGACTCACGTGACCGCCGAGAGCGCTTTGATTGGCCAGAATCTGGGGAGGCAGTTATAAAATCACAGTAAGGCTCGCGCGCTCATTATCACTGGGGTTTAAAGCTCCCGGGCAGCGGTTTTAGTTTTATGCACATTTGAAACTTTAAAAACCCTCTGTAATTTTCTTCTGGTCCCAAGAAGTATTGTTAATAAGTAATAATTAAAATAAGTTATCGCGGCGAATTTCTGCTCGGCTATTTTCGTGACGTCATTTAAGCCAAACAAACCGCTTGAGTTGAGTCCACTTCCGGGTACTTACATTGCCGTTCGGGAATTTCCGAAGAAAACCCCCAGGCCTTATTGCTGTGCAGTGAACTGTAACAACGGGACCGGTTCAGGAAGAAGGTTTTACCTTTTGAGAGAAGTGAAGAGGCGGAGCGAGATGGTTGGCTTTTTCCGAAAAAGGAGAAGAGGCGGAACGAGAGGGTTGGCTTTTTCTGAAAAAGGAGAAGAGGCGGAGCGAGAGGATTGGCTTTTTCCGAAAAGGAGAAGAGGCGGAGCGAGAGGGTTGGCTTTTTCTGAAAAAGAAGAGGCGGAGCGAGAGGGTTGGCTTTTTCCGAAAGAGGAGAAGAGGCGGAGCGAGAGGGTTGGCTTTTTCTGAAAAGGAGAAGAGGCGGAGCGAGAGGGTTGGCTTTTTCTGAAAAAGAAGAGGCGGAGCGAGAGGGTTGGCTTTTTCCGAAAAAGAAGAGGCGGAGTGAGAGGGTTGGCTTTTTCCGAAAGAGGAGAAGAGGCGGAGTGAGAGGGTTGGCTTTTTCTGAAAGAGGAGAAGAGGCGGAGTGAGAGGGTTGGCTTTTTCTGAAAAAGTTGGAGGTGGAGCGAGAGGGTTGGCTTTTTCCGAAAAAGTTGAAGAGGCGGAGCGAGAGGGTTGGCTTTTTCTGAAAAAGGAGAAGTGGCGGAGCGAGAGGGTTGGCTTTTAACGAAAAAGTTGAAGAGGCGGAGCGAGAGGGTTGGCTTTTTCCGAAAGGGGAGAAGAGGCGGAGCGAGAGGGTTGGCTTTTTCCGAAAGAGGAGAAGAGGCGGAGCAAGAGGGTTGGCTTTTTCCGAAAGAGGCGGAGCGAGAGGGTTGGCTTTTTCCGAAAGAGGCGGAGCGAGAGGGTTGGCTTTTTCCGGAAGAGGCGGAGCGAGAGGGTTGGCTTTTTCCGGAAGAGGAGAAGAGGCGGATATAGGCAAAATATAGGCGAATATATGGGTTAGCTTTTTCCGGATATAGACCCTTTTCAGTCACGTGACCTTCGTAAACGCGACCACCATTTTGGACATGTAGCGGACTTCGGCTCGAATTGGTTTGAATGCGGGGAAGGCGACAAACGGAGAACATACAAGAAAAAGGAGCGAGATGCAGAAAACACCTTCGCTATCCAGCGACGTAGGGCATTTACAGGGCGAGCAGAGGGAGAAATAACAACAGTAACGACACATTAGCAACGCCGTACAGAAATAACGGTTTATGGCACGCATTTACAGGGCGAGCAGAGGGAGAAATAACAACAGTAACGACACATTAGCAACGCCGTACAGAAATAACGGTTTATGGCACAGACCCTTTCGGTTCTCGCTCATCTAGCTGCTACAATGACTGCTTAGACTGCAACAATAATACCTAACACACATTTAAGTATCCGTCGTAAAGACGTGAAACTCGTCGAGTGACGAGTGTGTTCACTGATAAGCTAACACAATCTAAAAGTAGACATACCATCACACTGCCCTGGCGCTGTGTACAGTTTACCTTCTATGGTTTGTGCACTCACTAGTTGCCATTACTTTCTCCAACCGTTGTTACAGATTACAGGGAACGGCCTGGATTTAAGAGACAAATACATGTTCCTCTTATTTTGAACACTTATTTGTAGGCAGTGCTTAATTTGTAAAGTGGGAGGTCCCGGAGCGCAGAGGATGAGCAGCTCCGGTGCGGGGAAAAAAGAGGAGGGGGGCGCGGCGCTGCGCTTCTGGGCATGTTTTGTAATAACACTGCAAATTAAGTTCATCTGCAGATATTTTGTGGATGTTGTTTCATGAGAGAAATCACCAACAAGACAGATATCAAAATCAGACATTAACACTAAATAAACGTGCATTTTTTTTATTTTATTATTATTATTATTATTATTATTATTTTGTTACATAGTCAAAAGAGGTGTCGGATCACCGGATCCAGTGTAAATAGCTGCCGGAGCCAACGCCCGAGGTTCCGGAGCACGCTCCGGCTTGCTCCCCCTCAAATTAAGCGCTGTTTGTAGGACACTGCCTCTGATCTGTCCTACAGTCTACCAACAGCAAAGGAACACAACGCTAGCTAATAGCTACTACAGAAGAACAGAGGTTACAATGGGTTATTTTAGCCTATTTGGTTACACACTCGCCGCCACAGAATGTTAACAGCAATGTAATGCCTTTTCTGGCTAATTTTATTCGTCTTACCTCCAACAAAGTGGTCACTGCACAAGCGTTGGTATGCCGCTATCCATCTTCTCCGTCGGTCAGCATCTACCGGGATCCGATAAAATGATAACCCTTGCCTTGTTTGTTGATGGTTACTACATTCAGGTGCACAACAATATAGTGGCATGATGGAAGTCTTGCTGAAAATAAACACTTTCTTTGCTGCCATTCCTCAATGCTGGCTGTGGTAAACTACTGGTAGTACACGTCCAAAATGGCGGCCGCGTTTGTCGTGACGTCACGTGAAAAGGGTCCATAGGTGGCTATTGGGCAAAACAGTATATTTTAACTGTTTTATTCAATTTTAGGCTGCAAATTAGACACCAGGAAGATTGAATTCGCTTTTTGGGTCGTTCTTCTAGACAATAAAGTTGATATTCTACGTTTCACCTCCGACCGTTGCCTATGACCTTTAAACTGATGAAGTCCTGGTGCTGAAACACTGCTAGGAGGGTTGTTTACTGCAAGAATATAAAATGAGCCATATAAACTTCATGCTAAAAACAACTGCGTTTTGTGTTCTCTTCGGGATAAAAATGGCTTCCAGGCAGAATATACATAGAAAACTTGGAGGTATGGCAGTAGGAAGAAAGAAAGCACAACTTTATTCATCACACACTTGTGAAATTCCTCTCTGCATTTAACCTATCTGAAGGAGTGAATGCATACACACACACACACACACACGCAGACAGCAGTGGGCAGACATGCTAACAGCACCCAGGGAGCAGTTGGGAGTTAGGTGCCTCGCTCAAGGCTGTCCTATATTAACCTAACCGGAGCACCCGGAGGAAACCCATTCAGACACGGCGAGGACGGCCCCATGTGGACAGTTGAAAGTCGCACTTGGAGGACGCTCTGGACACTTACAGTAATGCTTTTGTGGCTGAGGACTACAGTTGACTTGCTAACTTTAGGACTGCGGTTGTCATGAACAGTTTCGGACTCAAGTTTCCTTCAATAAAGAGTTATAACATCAACGAAACTGACTTCATGTTAAAACTGTTAATGTTATAGTCAGGTTGTCTGTTGTTGCCCAAATGAGGATGGGTTCCCTTTTGAGTCTGGTTCCTCTCGAGGTTTCTTCCTCATGTCGTCTGAGGGCGTTTTTCCTTGCCACTGTCGCCACAGGCTTGCTCGTTGGGGATAGATTAGGGATAAAATTAGCTCATGTTTTAAGTCATTCAAATTGTGTAAAGATGCTTTGCGACAATGTTTATTGTTAGAAGCGCTATACAAATAAACTTGACATGACGGCGAGAACATGTAAACTCCACACAGAAAAGCCTCCATCGTGAACTCAGAACCGTCTTGCTGTGAGGCGACTGTGCTGTGCTAACGACTTACCATTCAGAAAGGGAATGAAAGTCTGTTAGAGCAAGACAGAGTACTTGTGCATGAATGACGGTGAGGACAGTGGAATGGTACAGCGACAAGGTGGTCAAAGCGGATGAGTTCAAATATCTGGGGTCAACTGTAGAAAGTGTGGCACGGTGGTATAGTGGTTAGCACTGTTCCCTCGCAGCGAGAAGGTTCTGGGTTTGAGGGCCTTTCTGTGTCGACTTTGCATGTTCTCGCTGTGTCTGCATGGGCTTCCTCGCATAGTCCAAAGCCATGCAGGTTGGGCTAATTGGTGGCTCTAAATTGACTGTGAGTGTGAATGGTTGTTTATGTGACAGCCCTGCGATGAGCTGGCGACTTGTCCAGGGGGTACTCTGCATCTCACCTATGGTCAGCTTGCCCCGCGACCCCACACGGGATAAGCGGTTACAGATAAAATAAACTGTAGAAAGTAATGGCGAGTGTGGAAGAGAAGTGAAGAAGAGGTTGGAATGGATGGAGGAGAGTATCAGGAGTGATTTGTGACAGAACTTTGCTAGCAAGAGTGAAAGGGAAATTGTACAAGACAGTAGAAAGAGCAGCTATGTTGTATGGTTTGGAGACAGTGGCACTAACAAAAAGACAGGAGGCTGAACTGGAGGTAGCAGAGCTGAAGATGCTGAGATTTTCCACTGGGAGTGACAAAGTTGGACAGGATTAGAAATGAGAACATTAGAAGGACAGGACATGTAGGACGGCTTGGAGACCAAGTGAGAGGTGAGACTGAGATGGTTTGGACATGTACAGAGGAGAGATCCAGGGTATATCGGGAAATGAATGCTGGAGATGGCCAGGTAGAAGGAAAAGAGGAAGACCAAAGATGAGATTTATGGTTGTGGTAAAGGAGGACGTGAGGATGGTTGGTGTGACAGGAGGAGATAGAGGGACATTATCTGCTGTGGTGACCCCTAACAGGAACAGCCAGAAGAAGGAGGCGGCAGAGTACACATACACAGAATGTTCCAGTGGTTTTTTTGACCTGGAAATAAAACGCACTACCGGAAGTGATGACATGTTGACGCTTTTTACAGCTGTTAAAAAGCACACACAAACTAATAAGACATGGAGGTAATGGAGCAGTGTGAATTATTATACAGCCCTGATTCCAAAAAAAGTTGGGACAAAGTACAAATTGTAAATAAAAACGGAATGCAATAATTTACAAATCTCAAAAACTGATATTGTATTCACAATAGAACATAGACAACATATCAAATGTCGAAAGTGAGACATTTTGAAATTTCATGCCAAATATTGGCTCATTTGAAATTTCATGACAGCAACACATCTCAAAAAAGTTGGGACAGGGGCGATAAAAGGCTGGAAAAGTTAAAGGTACAAAAAAGGAACAGCTGGACGACCAAATTGCAACTCATTAGGTCAATTGGCAACAGGTCATTAACATGACTGGGTATAAAAAGAGCATCTTGGAGTGGCAGCAGCTCTCAGAAGTAAAGATGGGAAGAGGATCACCAATCCCCCTAATTCTGCACCGACAAATAGTGGAGCAATATCAGAAAGGAGTTTGACAGTGTAAAATTGCAAAGAGTTTGAACATATCATCATCTACAGTGCATAATATCATCAAAAGATTCAGAGAATCTGGAAGAATCTCTGTGCGTAAGGGTCAAGGCCAGAAAACCATACTGGGTGCCCGTGATCTTCGGGCCCTTAGACGGCACTGCATCACATACAGGCATGCTTCTGTATTGGAAATCACAAAATGGGCTCAGGAATATTTCCAGAGAACATTATCTGTGAACACAATTCACCGTGCCATCCACCGTTGCCAGCTAAAACTCTATAGTTCAAAGAAGTCGTCGTATCTAAACATGATCCAGAAGCGCAGACGTCTTCTCTGGGCCAAGGCTCATTTAAAATGGACTGTGGCAAAGTGGAAAACTCTTCTGTGGTCAGACGAATCAAAATTTGAAGTTCTTTATGGAAATCAGGGACGCCGTGTCATTCGGACTAAAGAGGAGAAGGACGACCCAAGTTGTTATCAGCGCTCAGTTCAGAAGCCTGCATCTCTGATGGTATGGGGTTGCATTAGTGTGTGTGGCATGGGCAGCTTACACATCTGGAAAGACACCATCAATGCTGAAAGGTATATCCAGGTTCTAGAGCAACATATGCTCCCATCCAGACGACGTCTCTTTCAGGGAAGACCTTGCATTTTCCAACATGACAATGCCAAACCACATACTGCATCAATTACAGCATCATGGCTGCGTAGAAGAAGGGTCCGGGTACTGAACTGGCCAGCCTGCAGTCCAGATCTTTCACCCATAGAAAACATTTGGCGCATCATAAAACGGAAGATGCGACAAAAAAGACCTAAGACAGTTGAGCAACTAGAATCCTACATTAGACAAGAATGGGTTAACATGCCTATCCCTAAACTTGAGCAACTTGTCTCCTCAGTCCCCAGACGTTTACAGACTGTTGTAAAGAGAAAAGGGGATGTCTCACAGTGGTAAACATGGCCTTGTCCCAACTTTTTTGAGATGTGGTGTTGTCATGAAATTTAAAATCACCTAATTTTTCTCTTTAAATGATACATTTTCTCAGTTTAAACACTTGATATGTCATCTATGTTCTATTCTGAATAAAATATGGAATTTTGAAACTTCCACATCATTGCATTCCGTTTTTATTTACAATTTGTACTTTGTCCCAACTTTTTTGGAATCTGGGTTGTAGATGGATGGATAGATTGATTGATTCAGTGTTACATGACCTCCATGCCCCACTATGTTGAAAATGCATGGATTTATCATCAGCATGTCAGACATTATTCATTGCAGGAGCCAAAGGGAATGTGTGTGAACTATATCCAGTAAAATGAAATAGAAATTAAAATTGGACTCTTCTGCTGGGGGCTTATTGTCCCACACCTGGAGAGAATAGACTCTACTGTAAAAAAAAAAAAGTTGACTTGTTGGAAAACTGTTGCCCTTTTATCGTTGGATTTGATGCCAGTTAACATGTATTTGTTATATTAGTGTTAATAAAGCTACCTTCTTTATACCATATAATAAAAAAAAAAAAAAGTGTAGGGTCTTTGCCCTATAGCTGATTACATATGCACCTTGCTGCTCGGAGCGTCCTCAGGAAAAGGGCTTTTAGATTTAATTTGCTTTGCCATAGCAGGATACCGTATATATGTTCATACACTATGGCTGGGAAACCACTACAGCTTGCGCCAATTACACTGGCCCCATTGTACCGAATCTGCATGTCTTTGGACTGTGGGGGAAACCGGAGTACCCAGAGGAAACCCATGCAGACATGGGGAGAACATGCAAACTCCACACAGAAAGGTCTCTGTCGGCCGCGAGGTTCGAACCCGGAACCTTCTTGCTGTGAGGCAACAGTGATAACCACTAAACCACCGTGCTGCCTTGTGTGTCTTTACATTCCCCCCCAAAACATGGCTATAATCAAATATTTTCTGTCCCAGTTACCCAACCTCAGCATGATCTGTGAAACATAAACAGTAAGTCATCCTAAGTAGCTAAAGGAACACAATAATTAAATAGCTTTCCTGAGTTTGAATTGGTATGAAAATAAACAAGCTGGTGTTTTTCTTTTATTAACGCTCCATAGACCACTTCTGCATTTTGCTATCCTTTTATAATCAGAAAAACAGATATATTTCCAACTACTGGGTTATTTAAGCCCTTTGCACTTCCCTTCTTTCCCTTCCCCGAAATCCAAATGACTCATTATTGGACAGGTTCACTATCTACAATGGAAGAGTCATTGTTCCATATCGTGATGCTGATTAAGGATTCAGTCTGAATAAATCATGTTCCATTGTCTGTAACAGGCTTTTGTATCCACCATCACCTCCCTCTCCTTCACTCTGTATTTCATTTGAAGTAATAATAGATTTAGGCTGTGCATCCTGATTATGAAATTTGGAGGTAAGGTTGGTCAGCAGAGCTTCTTAGGAAAATGCTGGATTGTGGTTTTGTCACTAGAGGGTGCACAAGAGCCTGGTCCTCCGTTGTGTCTCATGCCCTGGACTTGTTAAAGTTAAGACTTGTTGAAGTGCATATTCTGGACCAATTTTGTGGGGGTTTTTTTATATGAAAGTATGTCCCTTGACACACTCATCCAGAAGGGTAATTTTGCACAAGGCCATCTGTCTACAGCAGAAAAAAATAAAATAACAAAACGCGTCTGGAAAAATCCCAAGGGAGTCTGGAGCCAGATTCGTGACGTTACCTGCGGAAGCGCCAGCAGGCTGCGAGAGCTTTGCACGGTTTCAGTGCACAGCCTGTGTAGACCAAGCGCTCCCATTTCTCTCTCATTGTCCGGTCTTTTGGGAAACGATGAGTACTAATCCCATCAAGATTGGTGTTGCTACACCCTCCTACGATACATCTGTTAACCATTTTAATAATTACATGATAACGTTGAAGAAATTTGCAGAAAACCACCAGGTCGTTTTCTCATAAACAAACCAGCGCTGACGTAGGATTCAGAAGGAGGTGTCCCGCAGATGACGTCACGAAAATCAATGTTTCCCGGGAAATCCAAATGCCACGTTTTTTTCAGAGGCGGACCAATTCGCCTCAAATGGCTTGATTTCAACTGAATTTTTCTGGTATTGCGCAAGGTAAAAAAATTGCAGAGAAGGCAGAATGTGACAGATATTTGACCAAAGTTTAATAGAAAATAGGAGAATTACATTGATCTTGCTCTTGAATTTACCCGTGATATGCACTTTAAGGAATTTCTGTCCCCCCCACATAATCTTGGAAATTTCATCAAAAAGTGAGTTAAAATAAAACATATTACTAAACTGTTTTGTGACCAGAATTGACTTAGCTATGCATTTGCATGGTAAATATGATGTAGTTCTTGAAGAACAATAATTATTCATTTTATTAATTTTAATCCTCAGCGATTTTCAGGTTTAGATCTAATTACACTAGAGCGGCGGCTACAATTATTGACACCTTTTCAGATTTACCAATAAAAAGCAATTTTACAAAGGTGAGTTTCGGTTACAACAGTTATTATTGGTTAATTAATCAACCCTAAGACCCCCCTCGCCCTTTGATCTTGTTGTCTGATGATACAGATCGTTGCCTGAGATGGAATTTTTTTCAGCACAATCAGCAAGTTGAGAAAAACCCGGACGTTATCATCGCAGTTAAGCATGGTGGAAAGATCATGGACATGTTTTTACTTATCAAATTCACCGATATTTCATGATGTCCTCGTCGAAACCTATTTTGTTTCTTACCCTTTCATTCGACACTCGCCATTTTGTATCTAAACGCCCATTTGAGAAGTCATGTGAGGTGTTGATAATAGGGATCGATTTCACCGGTGTCCACCATTATCGACACCCTGTGGAATTAAGTGACATTTAGGACCGTTATGGATCGATCTTTGTGTAACATTGTTGAAGTAGATGAAGTACTTTTTTAAAAAAAATAAAGTGCTGTGATTTTTTTTTTTATATATATATATATATATATATTTTTTTTTCTGATTCATAACAGAATTTAATGTTTATAGAATATTTGGAATCCTATTGCAATAAATGGAAGCCAACCAGAATTAAATTCTTAGCATACACTACCATTCAAAAGTTTGGGGTCACTTTGAAATGTCCTTATTTTTGAAAGAAAAGCACTGTTCTTTTCAATGAAGATCACTTTAAACTAATCAGAAATCCACTCTATACATTGCTAATGTGGTAAATGACTATTCTAGCTGCAAATGTCTGGTTTTTGGTGCAATATCTCCATAGGTGTATAGAGGCCCATTTCCAGCAACTCTCACTCCAGTGTTCTAATGGTACAATGTGTTTGCTCATTGCCTCAGAAGGCTAATGGATGATTAGAAAACCCTTGTACAATCATGTTAGCACAGCTGAAAACAGTTGAGCTCTTTAGAGAAGCTATAAAACTGACCTTCCTTTGAGCAGATTGAGTTTCTGGAGCATCACATTTGTGGGGTCGATTAAACGCTCGAAATGGCCAGAAAAATGTCTTGACTATATTTTCTATTCATTGTACAACTTATGGTGGTAAATAAAAGTGTGACTTTTCATGGAAAACACAAAATTGTCTGGGTGACCCCAAACTTTTGAACGGTAGTGTATAGAAAATTACAAGCTTGAAATGTTGTTGTGGTTTTTTTTTTGTTCTTTGGAGCAGTTTGTTGTAAATATCTACCACATATTAGAATATCAGTAGACATTTTATATTTTGGTTCAAGGAATGACTTGCAACCTTTGACCTTGATTTTCATGTGGTCACGGTGTCCGTTGCCTGTTGACATTTATTGGTAAACTACAAAACTAGAAATTTAAAACAAACAGCAACGAATGATTTAACAAAATGTGATCTACGAAAATACTTAAAGTGGGTAGATATATTTAGAAAGTGGAACAAAAAGATTTTCTGATGCAGGTTAAAGATTCAGTTCATTTGTTTACAAACATTAGAATTACTTCCATGTTTACGTCAACACCGATATCGATATATTTATCTAAAAGAGATTTTGTACTAAATAGAAGTCTATGTAAAGCAAATATTAAATAAGACCTTTTTTTTTAACTTAAAGCTCATAGGCAATGGTTTTAATTTTATGCACATTTGAAACTTTATATGTTAAACCCTCTGTAATTTTCTTCTGGTCCCAAGAAGTATTGTTAATAAGTAATAATTAAAATAAGTTAGCGCGGATCGCGGCGAATTTCTGTTCGGCTATTTTCGTGACCACTCGGCGCGTGACGTCATTTAAGACAAACGGACCGCTTGAGTTGAGTCCACTTCCGGTTACTTACATTGCTGTTCGGCTTGAGTGCAGACGTGCGTTCGGGAATTTCCAAAGAAAACCCCCAGGCCTTATTGTTGTGTAGTGAACTGTAACAACGGGACCGGTTCAGGAAAAAGTTTTTACCGAGAGAGGAGAAGAGGCAGAGAGAGTGGATTGGCTTTTTCCGGAAGAGGAAAAGAGGCGGAGTGAGAGGGTTGGCTTTTTCCAAAAGAGGAGAAGAGGTGGAGATTGTGGATTGTGCGCGTGAAACAAAATCAGTCAGTCAAAGAAGAAACAGAGCAGCAACGCTCAAGCAAAAAGGAGAAGATTGGAGGTAAACATTTTTACCTTTTGCTTGCAATTGACAAGTCAAAAATTCTGAGGGATCCTGTACAATCATTGTGGAAATGAGACAAAGGGATATTTCCTCGCTTAGAGTAGGCTATAAATAGTATAATGCCACGGATGGCAGGCTAATGTGGCCCAGCGCTCGAAACTAACGGTGTCCCGACGTCCCGGGGACCATAAAAAATGTCATCGGGACACAAAATTATCATATCTGGGACAATCCCGGGACAATGGAAAAAAAATAGATCTAGAAAAAAAGTTCTACATTAATATTATTTACAAAGCCGTAACACATACGTAGACATTCACCTAATTTGTCAATTTTAATTTTAAAACGTTAACAGCGAAAAATACATAGTAGCTACACTTTCGATGCACCTGCATCCGTAGGCTACAGAGCAGTGCATTCTGTTCTAGAATCTTCGGCCGGAGTCCGCATTATATGGACTTGGAATGGAATTGCTACCGCACACGCTGCGCCGACTCTTGCCAGAACAAAAATGCTGAAGTGGTTGAAGCGGACCGACCGCGGGGAAGAAACTGAAAGCCCAGACATAACGTCTCCGGGACCTTCAGGATCCAAAGTGTCATCGCCTGGTCTGCAGGCAACGCTAGCAACTGAATGAACTTAATGAACACTGTTAGGCAGCTGGGCCATAGAATGTTCACGCTGCATGCTACACGCTACACGTTCACGTGAAGAACCGGACCCTGGGCCATTAAACTTCATGCTTGGATGTTCACGTGTTGCGTCTGTTCTACTTTGACCGAGTAACCAACAATATGGACTTTTCGGATGACGACGATTGCCTCATTCTGCTTTTACTGAGACAGAGGAAGAGAAAAAGGAACAGAATTTGGAGCCGAGAACACTTCCTTCTGAGAGAAACCCGTGGTGAATTTCACCGAACATTCTATAATCTGCTTGACAATCCCGATGAAGAACTATTTTTCAATTATACCATTCAATTATATTTTTTCTGAAGTTTTCCCCTGAAAGCATAGAGTTATCTCCCTAGACCCATTCTGATTGGCTGGCGCGGCGGTGACCGCATGCATTGACTGGAATTTCCATCTTCACGCCTAGAAAAAAGTGTGCATGTTCATTTCTCGCTTCACGCGTGAAGTGTGCAGCGTGCAACGTGAACGCCGTTCTATGGCCCAGAGCAAGTCATGCTACGTTTGTCCACTTTTCTTTACACGCGTGTAGCGTGCAGCGTGAACCTTCTATGGCCCAGCTGCCTTAGACACGTTATAAAATACAACAGGAATGATGTGGATGATATTGACGGAAGATACCGTTCAACAGAATAAGTGAGTTTTCTTGGTGTCTTTCTAGTTCAGAAAGTTTAGTCAGTCAGCAGCACAACTAGGCTCGGACCTGCCACTATGCTGATGTTGCTAACATTTGCACCCATGAAACGGCAGCGAAAGTTCATAAAAATGGATAACGGAAAGTTCATAAAAATGGATAACGGAAAGTTCATAAAAATGGATAACGGAAAGTTCATAAAAATGGATAACGGAAAGTTCATAAAAATGGATAACGGTCTCATCTCATTATCTGTAGCCGCTTTATCCTGTTCTACAGGGTCGCAGGCAAGCTGGAGCCTATCCCAGCTGACTACGGGCGAAAGGCGGGGTACACCCTGGACAAGTCGCCAGGTCATCACAGGGCTATGGATAACGGTAATGGTGAAAATTATAAGTTGGCCTTATAAGTGCCAACAGATATTCAAGGTATAAGTAGATGAAATGAACATAAAAGGGGTCTTATTTTCAACTAAAGTGTACTGCAGATGTAGTGAGTTGAAACATTTTCTGAATGAGCTAGTTGGCCCCTTTAAATAAACGGGTATCTATTCATACAGTGAGATCGCCAAAGTTTAATAAACTGAAAATGCAATAACTGTAATTTTGAAGTAGATGATGTATAGGACATGTGTCGCTTGTGTCTTGTGACTTATTGTAAAAATGATATAAAGGGTTCAAAATCGCATAGTTACAAATATAATAGTAACTTCATATGATAATATTAACCACTGGTTATTTCAGAGAGGAAAAAAATGGGGACACTATTGCTTCCATTCGGGACAATACAACACAGAATTCGGGACCACTGGGGGACACAAAGAAAAAAAGTTAATTTCGAGCCCTGATGTGGCCTACCGCCGCACTGTCAAGTAATCGTTCCTATATCCACTAGGGAGGGCGGTTTAATTATTCTTCAAAAGGGCTCTTATTTGGTATTACGACGAAAGTAGGAATTTATCATAATTACCAGGATAAATCGTTTGGGCGCGAGTCTTGTTTAGGTCCGGGGTCACCGCGATCAGAGTCGGCCGAGTCGCTGTCCGATTCCGAGGCCGCACGGTCAAACCAGTGAGCCACATTCACCGATTGCTTCGCAAAGGCCATAGGTTCATACATATATGGTTTCACCTCTCAATATTCAATTTGGAGAGTTCCTAGTTCAAAATCGCTATCGCTTTCAGACGTTTTACACAACTTCTCATGACTAAAGTCCATACACGTGTGCTCGGTTCGCAGGTAAACACAGAGCTGCTCCCAGTTTGTTTGGCTTAAATGACGTTACAACTACTGTCCCCTGGTGGTGAAAGTGCGCATAAGTGAGATGTAAACAAACCTTCGGAAATTGGGTAAAACGGTATATTTTAACCGTTTTATTCAATTTTAGGCTGCAAATTAGACACCAGGAAGATTGAATTTGCTTTTTGGGTCGTTCTTCTAGACAATAAAGTTGATATTCTACGTTTCACCTCCGACCATTGCCTATGACCTTTTAATACCACATACTTATTATTATTATTATTATTATTATTATTATTATTATTGGGTTGTTTTACAATCAGGGTACAAAGTTTGTGTCACAGGGGTCCAAAATTCAAATTGATTCAAACTGGTTCTTGTTCCAGTTTTTAAGTGAAGGACAAGTTAAAGAACAGATTTCAGGTAATTTTTTGACGTGTGTATGGTAGTTTTGTGTAATCTGCTATAAGATAAAGAAGATTAAGTGTAGCTTTAAGCAGGGCTGGGAGAAACAAATGAAGTGATTCTCGGAGAGGACTCTTTTTCTTTGACAATTCAGAATCCACTACTTCCATAGTGCTTTTAAATATAAGGCTGTAAGCTTTGTGTTAGTTGTCTCTAATATTTATGTCCCAATATTTTGACCACATTTTAGGATGAAAATAATCATTTTAGATATTTGAAAAATTAGCTGTCTCGGAGAGGACATTTTTTTTGACACAATTACATACTAATTTGATCAAAATAGTCTGAAAACTTGCTGGCATTCAACATTAAAACTTAAAGGAACAGTCCACCGTATTTCCATAATGAAATATGCTCTTATCTGAATTGAGACTAGCTGCTCCGTACCTCTCCGAGCTTTGCGCGACCTCCCAGTCAGTCAGACGCAGTCAGACGCGCTGTCACTCCTGTTAGCAATGTAGCTAGGCTCAGCATGGCCAATGGTATTTTTGGGGGCTGTAGTTAGATGCGACCAAACTCTTCCGCGTTTTTCCTGTTTACATAGGTTTATATGACCAGTGACATGAAACAAGTTCAGTTACACAAATTGAAACGTAGCGATTTTCTATGCTATGGAAAGTGCGCACTATAATGACAGGCGTACTAACACCTTCTGCGCGCTTCGACAGCGCATTGATATCTGAGCTCCGTATCAATGCGCTGCCGAAGCGCGCAGAAGGTGTTAGTACGCCTGTCATTATAGTGCGCACTTTCCATAGCATAGAAAATCGCCACGTTTCAATTTGTGTAACTGAACTTGTTTCATGTCACTGGTCATATAAACCTATGTAAACAGGAAAAACGCGGAAGAGTTTGGTCGCATCTAACTACAGCCCCAAAAAATACCATTGGCCATGCTGAGCCTAGCTACATTGCTAACAGGAGTGACAGCACGTCTGACTGACTGGGAGGTCACGCAAAGCTTGGAGAGGTACGGAGCAGCTCGTCTCAATTCAGATAAGAGCATATTTCATTATGGAAATACGGTGGACTGTTCCTTTAACTATGTTTCCAATGATATGGAACCAAATATTTGTTTTATGGTATAAAGAATGTGTGCATCTCTTTTGGAGCTACCTGTGGTCAAAAAAGCACTTTTTTTAAATGACACGAGTAATTTTGCTAAATATGACACATATTGCCATACATTCACCAAAAATAACGTTATCACCAAATTTTTTTTGCATGGTAAATAGAGCTATCACAGGGCTACAATAAACAACCAAGTTTATTTAGTCAAGCCTTTTGATATTGAAGATAATAAGTGTTAAATGTGATTTTTAGCTTGCGTACCCTGATTGTAAAACAACCCTATTATTATTATTATTATTATTATTATTATTATTAGTGCTGTCAAAAATGTCGCGTTATTAACGCGTTAACTTGACTCAATTTTAATGGCGGTAATTTTTTTTAATCGCGAGATTAACGCTCTGTGACATGATGTAGGTTTTTCATAAGCTTTTGAAACTGCCAGGAACTTGGAACAGAGACTTTGGTTAGAAAACCGAAAGCAGCTAGACTGTAATGCCGCGCCCCGCACAGCCAGGGTCCTCTGCCCTCCTTCCCCAAAGAACCAGCGCGGGCAGGGCGCGCTAGTAGAGATGGGATTTATGGCTCTTTGATGGGATCCGCATCTTTGTGATTCGTTCTTTGAAAAGAGCCGTTCAAAAGACTGGCTCATTTGGCTCTTTTTAAATATCTATTCAGTTTTAAGAAGACAGCGTCTAAAGAAGCCAGATCCCTCTGAACTGTAAACTTAATGCTATCCCAGAAATCCTTCCTGTAATATGCAAATTTGGCCGCCTCTGATTGGACAGCGCGACGCATCAACAGGCAGAAAGTGTAAAAGTACAAAATGTGTTAAGTGAGCTGAAACAGTAAAGATCAGATTCAATGCAATATTTATCAACGAACAACTTAAACTTAATATAATAGTGTACTTTATATTATAATCAAGCATGTCAAGCCTACCGTCACTGTGTAGCCTATCTCTCTTTAGTTGTAGACTAACTCAAACAGTAGATCATTTCACTCATGGTTCTCTTGCTAGCCCCGCGCCGGTGTTCGGCTTAGGTTTCACTTTGCAGTGGCTGTGTCAAGACGTGTTATGCTTTGCAATAAAAAAAAAAAACATTGGTGCAAAGCAAGCCCATTCACTTTTTTATGCTGATAAGAGAATTGCAATGTTTTTTTATGTGACAAAAATGTGCGATTAAATTGCAATTAATCGCAAGTTAACTATGACAGTCGCGACATTAATCGCGATTAAATATTTTAATCGCTTGACAGCATTATTATTATTATTAAATGTAAATAATAATCTGGGTGTCAATAATTGTGGAACGGTGTCACGTGATCTGATACGCTAAGTAATCGGGAATCAGCTCTTTTCCAGTGGAAGTTTGAGTAATTATTCATGCACAGTTTACGTATTGAAAGTCTTTTCTACTTTTGCAGCAGCCAAAAGATCGTTAAGGTGTCGATAATTGTAGCCGCCGCTCTGTTAAACGTTGCATGTTTTGCTTATTTGTTTTGGGGAACGGAGTTTGTTGTTTGTGTGCAAATACATGAATTCAGGTTTGTGAGTGCCAGTATGTGGGTATTATCCCCAGCTGAATTTAAACTGGTATATGAAACCATGCATAGCTGATTTAATGCCTTGTTATTTTCCGAAGGCTGGTGTGAAGCACACAGCATGACTAAGACGCCTCCTCACCGGCGAGGGATCACGTTTGAGGTGGGGGCACCACTGGAGGCCCGGGACAGTCTGAAGAACTGGTCAGTGTTTCTTTCTCTTTCTTCTTGTTCTTCTGACTTGGCAGCCTCGACTTCCCGCCTCCTCTGCTTTCGGTCGGTTAGAAGGCTCAAGCCAAACGCAGCTGCATGAGCTCTTTGCTTTGTTCAGCATTCTGCACCACCAGCATAGCCCCTAACTTCTCGTCTGACTCTGTGAACATGCCTTTTAAAGGATTCACACAGAGAGTGAAAGATTGATTGATTGATTGATTGATTGATTATAAAGATTTATTAGTGAAGCTCAACAAATAGGAAGATAAATATTTAAGACCCTGATTAACTAATTATGATCTTTGTGATGGATGGATGGATGTGGGGCATTCATATATCAGTCCCAGAATTATCGATGCCCTTCGTCAAGAGTGCTAATAGGTTAAAACCCACATCAAAAGCATTTAACAATACCACATGTCTCAGTTATTGGCAGCCCTGTATTTAGTATATTGTGCAACCTTCCTTTCCCAGTATAAGAAACACTATTCTTGTAATGCTTGATGAAATTGCCTCTTTTTCTGTATTCTCCAATCTCAGTGCGGAATCTGTCCAGATCCTGCAGGTTTTTCTTGTCCTCCTCTTCAGCTCTCCTGCAGGTTTTCAGTGGGGCGTAGGTCAGGGTACTGGCAGGGCCATGCCAAAAGCTTGATTCTCTGGTGTTTCTGTATAATAAATAATAATATTGGGAAGATAAAACTGATTTAATTAGAACAGTATATACCGTAAAATTGCCGCAAGTTGGCCTAGTGGTTAGCGTGTCCGCCTCTCGATCGGGAGATCGTGAGTTCTACTCACGGTCGGGTCATACCAAAGACCATCATAAAAATGGTACCTACTGCCATCTGGCAAGGCACGCTGCAATACAGATGCGAGTGGGGAGTCAAACTCTCGCAGTTACCAGAGGACCAGCCCCCCACTGTAACCCTAGCTATGTAATAGGCGAGAGGCCGAGGGCTACGGAAAGGGAGACCGGCGCCGCCCTATGTGCTACATGGCGTGGGAAGGACTTTGATTGATTTGATACTGTAAAACTATTTTGTAGGGTAGTTTAAGTATTTTATGTTCATAGTACACAGGTGTTTTGTCCCCCCCCCCCCCCCCCCCCCCAATAATCACAAGTAGAATTGTGATAGGAGGTTGCAGTCTAATCTGCCACGAAACTTGAACTAAACACCCGAAACCCTTACCTGATATCTCCCAAAACGAGAACCCTACTGTGTCTAGTGTCTACTAGCTAGCTGGATAACATTTAATTAGAAGGAGACATGGCTAGCCTTAGCTTTAATAACTAGCTACCAAACAAACAGTCATACCATGCTTGAAGGGTAGACGGGCTGAACACAGAAGAAATCTGCCCCTTTTCCACCAAAGCAGTTCCAGGGCTGGTTCGGGGCCAGTGCTTAGTTTGGAACCGGGTTTTCTGTTTCCACTGACAAAGAACTGGCTCTGGGGCCAGAAAAACCGGTTCCAGGCTAGCACCAACTCTCTGCTGGGCCAGAGGAAAGAACCGCTTACGTCAGCGGGGGGGGTTGTTAAGACCAACAGCAATAAGACTGCGAAAGATCGCCATTTTTAAGCGACGAGAAGCAGCAGCTGTACAAAACGCTAAGTCATTTATTATTATTGTTGTTGCTGCTGCTTCTTCCGTGTTGTTTTTGCTTCGATATTCGCGCCAAGGTTTATGCAAACGTAGCGACGTAACTGACGTATACAGTGACATAATGATGTGGCTTCCCTTAGCACCATGAGCTATGGAAAAGCAAACTGGTTCTCAGCTGGCTCGCAAGTTGAACGAGTTGTGAACCAGCACCAGCACTGGCCCTGAACCCGCCCTGGAACTGATTTGGTGGAAAAGGGGTAATTTTATTTCCGTTATTTTAAGTCGTTAGACCTTTCATACCTTGCCGGTGAGAAACTGATACTACTCCTTTCTCCAAAATTGATAGCTTTAATGCTAATTATAGTTGCTAGTGCTTACAAGTTTTTCATGAGGATAGTTTAAAAAAAGTGGTGGGGCAGTAACCTTTCAGACCGGGTAACATGCAGTTCTTGCAGATTTTGAACCATAAAATGTTGATCGGAATTATGCAATAATATTAGATCACCAGCAATCTGTAAATGTCTAAACCAAAATAAAATGGAAGCGATAATCCCAGAACGAAGCTAGCTAGCTAACAAGAGGGTAAATTCCCAAACAGAAGCTTGTTGAGGTTAGAGAAGATACCCAGCCAAAATTAGCTAATATCCCCAAAGCTATATAACATTTATAGTCTTCACAGGTGATCATTTTAGTGTCCGGCACTAAATCAACGATACTGTGAGCTGGCCTTGTGGTTAGCGTGTCCGCCTCTTGAACGGGAGATTGTGTGTTCTACTTGTGGTTGGATCATACCAAAGACCATCATAAAAATGGTACCTACTGCTGTCTGGCGAGGCACGCTGCAATACAGATGTGAGTAGGGAGTCAGGGTCTTGCGGTTACCAGAGGACCAGCCCCCCACTGTAACCCTAGCTATGTAATAGGCGAGATGCTGAGGGCTATAGAAACGGCGATCAGCCCTGCACAATGTGCCTTGTGGCATGGGAAAGACTTCGATTTCATTTTTTGACTAAAATCTCTCCAACTAGTTAGTTTCAAAAAGGTGCAGTGTTCTGTGGAAACATTTGATATGACGCCTGCTAATCTACTGCTGAATCTCTCTGATTTCTGTTTTAAATGATCAGGTATGCTGCCAGCATCGAGAAGATTGATTATGAGGATGAGAAGGTCCTGATTCACTACAGACAGTGGAGTCATCGCTATGACGAGTGGTTCGACTGGAGCAGCCCTTACCTTCGGCCTGTGGAACGAATCCAGCTACGGAGACAGGGCCTGCAGGAGCACAACATGGCCCCGGTGACGTCTCACTCTTGGTCACCTTATTAATTATGATGAGTAAAGCGCTGCTTACTCATAAGTAAAGATCAGTTGCAGGATCCAGGGGTACAAAGGTGTAACATATGAGAAATTAACAATTTCACAAAGTCACTTATCGGTCATCGGAATATTGATTATTTATTAGATTTGATCACGAGAACAAATATTTTAGTCATTCTGAGAGATTATCTGTAATATTCATTTTAACTAATACCCAGAATGCATTGTGGATTTGGTCTTTTTTTTTTTATTTTTATATATTTTCACATTTATTGTCTTTTCTTCGAGTTCTTCTTTTTGTTTTTTTTTCTTCTCCAAATCACTATTGAATTCGTAGAATCTTCCATTGTGATATTGTTGTTTTGCAAGTGAAGCGTAAAAAGTCACGCTATCTTCGCTAGTCACACAACGTTTAGCAAGGCTGTTCATCATCTCTATTGTTATTAGGGGTGCTATTATATTAGCCCCCCCAAACAGTTCATCAAAGGCCTTCACACGAAGAAGAAATGGCCGCGAAGTGAGCGGAGAAGTAAGTTCGAACTTTTTTGTTTACCGCGCTCGCTTGCTTTGTAAACTGATACTGCCAAAGTAATTCTTAGACAGCGTTGACCGAAATATGTGTTCGGGGTTTCGGAAAATGTGTAATTTTGGGAGCCGTTTACGATGGAATCAAGAAGATTTGATGCCAAAAGAACATTTGGGATAATCGAATGACCGTTCAAGCCTTGCTGTTGTTAAGATGCATTATACGCGATCCCAAGAAAGTATTTTTCAAAGCAAAATGGCTGATTTATTATTTTTCCTACAATTTTTATCTGCATAAATGTGTTTGGACGTTGAGAATTCAGTGTAATTTTGGAATCGTTATTAGAAGTAGAAAGCTGAAAATTTGCAAACGGTAAGTAAATTGTATGAGAACTCGTGTGTGGGTTTTTTTTTTTTTGAAGAGAACTTTTGGCTTTGAATGAATGAATGAATTTAATTAAATTTACAACCAATGTAGATACATGTTATTTACCAGCTGGTTGGTCCGTATGGTGAAATACCGTGACCGAGGTCTTGAAAGTACTGAGCAAGGCCCTCTGGGCCGAGGTCAGTATTCAAGGCCGAGGTCACGGTATTTCACCATACAGACCGACCTTAAGCTGGTCTCATCTCATTATCTCTAGCCGCTTTATCCTTCTACAGGGTCGCAGGCAAGCTGGAGCCTATCCCAGCTGACTACAGGCGAAAGGCGGGGTACACCCTGGACAAGTCGCCAGGTCATCACAGGGCTGACACATAGACACAGACAACTATTCACACTCGCATTCACACCTACGGTCAATTTAGAGTCACCAGTTAACCTAACCTGCATGTCTTTGGACTGTGGGGGAAACCGGAGCACCCGGAGGAAACCCACGCGGACACGGGGAGAACATGCAAACTCCACACAGAAAGGCCCTCGCCGGCCACGGGGCTCGAACCCGGACCTTCTTGCTGTGAGGCGACAGCGCTAACCACTACACCACCGTGCCGCCCCACCTTAAGCTGGTAAATAAAATTTCCCGAAAGGAAAAACCGAGCCGAGCCGCCATTTTGGATCCTCATTCACGGCTGTAACGCAAATTGCTTCCTCCTCGGTATACAAGTGCACTTCCATGACAGGAAAAAAACTACATTTTGCCGCCTATGTAGTCCCCTGTTTATACAAAATTGAGTCATTCAGGATTCAGCCATGTTTTTGCTCGGCGTTAGCAAGTTACAGGTTTTCAGCTTTCTCCTGAAATGTTTTCTTTTATTTCTTCTTCCTCAGGGTAGTAAAACTCGCTTTCGCTGTGAAGACTGTCGTTATCGCTATCCATTCTGTAAAATTTAATGCTATTCTCCTGAGAAATGCTGGCAAAAATTTGTAAGATTTTTGATAATCTTAAAAATAAATCTTATTAAAAAAAAGATAAATGTTGACAAAAAATGCTACTATGTTTGTTGTTGTGAACAAGTGAGTCGCCAGAGGTCCATAACCGGGGTCCGTAACTGGGGCCCGTATCGTAGGATACAGACCCGCTCGCCAGCCAATCAGAGCGCGGGATTTGATGGAAACCGGACCGCGAAAAAAAATAAATTGCATTATTTACACATTACCATGATAATATAAGGGGTAATTAACAAAATTTACAACAATTTAAAAAAAAGAATTAAAGTTCTTTATGTATAAATGATAATGCAAATAAACGTGTGTATGTATATACGTACATAAAAGAAAGAGAGGGAGAAGAGGAAAAAGGGATAAAGCTCCCCTTCCCCTTTTGTCTGTCTTAGGAAACACGTATTAAATTTTTTACATATATCTATAATTTCTAATATTAATAAATGAATCGGGGCGGCACGGTGGTGTAGTGGTTAGCGCTGTCGCCTCACAGCAAGAAGGTCCTGGGTTCGAGCCCCGTGGCCGGCGAGGGCCTTTCTGTGTGGAGTTTGCATGTTCTCCCCGTGTCCGCGTGGGTTTCCTCCGGGTGCTCCGGTTTCCCCCACAGTCCAAAGACATGCAGGTTAGGTTAACTGGTGACTCTAAATTGACCGTAGGTGTGAATGTGAGTGTGAATGGTTGTCTGTGTCTATGTGTCAGCCCTGTGATGACCTGGCGACTTGTCCAGGGTGTACCCCGCCTTTCGCCCGTAGTCAGCTGGGATAGGCTCCTGCGACCCTGTAGAACAGGATAAAGCGGCTACAGATAATGAATGAATAAATGAATCGGTAATTTTAATTAAAATTAAATGTAATTCAGATTCGGTGCATCTCTAATGGTGAGACAGTATTGAAAAAGAAGCCACAGGCTTATACTTCTGCATAAATTACATTCAGACATAAGATTAGTTGCAACAATAGAAAAAGTATAAGGAAAGATGCCGAAAATAAGTAATCCTCAGGTAACTGAGTAACATTTGTTAATGAAACTGTAAACAGTAAAACAACAATTTCAATAACATTTAACACTTTAAATACAAACTTCCTAGGGTTTTGCTAAACCGAGTAAATATTGCTTCGTTTTTTTTTTTTTTTTAATTTAATGATAGTTGACTCAGATTTAAGTTCCTTCAGGAGGGAATTCCATATTTAGGCCCGTTAGCAGCGGTAGTAAATTTGTAGATATTAGTTCTGCGTAATCGCTTGAGTATCTAGTAGCATATTGATGAAATTTTGAAAATTTTTACAAAAAATACTTTTTTAAATGTTTCTGGTATAGTATTAAAATGAACAGAGGACATGACTAGCCCTACTTGTAAAGCGTGAATGTTATTCAAATTTAACAAAGATCTATAAAATAAAGGACCAGTATGTGCTTCGTATGAGGATTGAGTGATGATTCATACGATCAATCAATCAATCAAGTTTATTTGTACAGCGCTTTTAACAATAAACATTGTCGCAAAGCAGCTTTACAGAATTTGAACGACTTAAAACATGAGCTAATTTTATCCCTAATCTATCCCCAATGAGCAAGCCTGTGGTGACGGTGGCAAGGAAAAACTCCCTCAGACGACATGAGGAAGAAACCTCGAGAGGAACCAGACTCAAAAGGGAACCCATCCTCATTTGGGCAACAACAGACAGCCTGACTATAATATTAACAGTTTTAACAGGTATAACCCTCAACTGTCCTCATGGGGCCGTCCTTCACAGGAGTGGGGCGATAAAACTCCGACCAGACACAGGGCACCAGGATGGATCAAGCAGGTCCGAGGGGCAGAAGAGGCCAGCATCTCAATCCCAGGATCAACATGTAACTCAATACGACACGCTTTTGCAAAACAGTCTATTGAGATTTGTTTTATAAGTAGATCCCCATACTATATTGCCATAATACAAATAAGAGTAGACTAGTATGAAGTTAAAACTTAGTGATTTATTTTATATATGAGTATCATTAAAAACAGCGTTACATAATGCGTGTTATTTTGCTTGAAATCTTTCATTCTTGAGTTCCATATTCTCCAGTCTGGGTCTATATTGTTAGCATAATAGTCAAAGTGTAAAATTCATTCGAAAATTGGTGCATTTTTTTTAAAAAAACAGTGAGTAAAAATTCTGCTGGTGAGCGGCTTTCATGTTACATTGGAATTTAGCTCAAATTTCCGAATGCTCATCTCATTATCTCTAGCCACTTTATCCTGTTCTACAGGGTCGCAGGCAAGCTGGAGCCTATCCCAGCTGACTACGGGCGAAAGGCGGGGTACACCCTGGACAAGTCACCAGGTCATCACAGGGCTGACACATAGACACAGACAACCATTCACACTCACACCTACGGTCAATTTAGAGTCACCAGTTAACCTAACCTGCATGTCTTTGGACTGTGGGGGAAACCGGAGCACCCGGAGGAAACCCACACGGACACGGGGAGAACATGCAAACTCCGCACAGAAAGGCCCTTGCCGGCCACGGGGCTCGAACCCAGAACCTTCTTGCTGTGAGGCGACAGCGCTAACCACTACACCACCATGCCGCTCTTTCCAAATGCTAAAATCGCTAAAAAAAAAAATACACATTGGTTGTATTCCTATGACTTTTGTTGTGGAAGTAGTTTTCCCTTCTACCGTTTTTATTGCCCTCTTCGTTGCTACATATTTTAACAATACAGGGCTCGAAATTCGCGGTCGTCCGGTCGCCCAAGGCGACTTAATTTTTCATTTGGCGGGTAATTCCTGTCACTAGCCAGCCCGGCTGGCTAGTTGAAAATTAAAAAAATATATATGAAGCGAAGATTTCAGACATGCCGTCAACTAAAGCCGCCACACATTAAGCGCGTGCCGTGTCTGTGTTAATCGATGTGTTTATCGGCAGGACGGAAACTACCGAAGAATTCCGAATCATATCGTGTACGAGTCAGGCTGTCGTTTTTTTCACTACTGCGCATGCATATAACGCATCTCGTTGAATATCGCGGTAATCACGTGTAGTATTGGACCAAGTGGGTGGAGCACAGAAGCACGGCAGGCCAGAACTGAGTTCTCAATGAACTATTTATTGCTAGCTTTTCAGCCTTTTATCACTTCCCAGCCGCGCGCGCACACGTGTTCTGGTTGGGGAGAGAGAGCTCCCTTTCTCTGCTCTCCTCTCCTTTTAAAGGGCGCAGTCACTGGGGAAGAGACACAAACACAGGTTAATCCCCATCAGGCGCAATGATTCCACCACTTACCTTCCCTGACTCCGCCCTCCATTCGCAGACCGACGCTTGGCCACGCCCCCGCTGCCACATCACGTTATCAAATTCAATAGATGTGGCCACATTATCGCCCATTTAAACACGTGTGTTTTTGTTGTTGTTTACATCTACATCTGCCAAAGCTACATTGCGATGTGGAATATTCTGAAAGGTGTACAGAAACCGCCAGAGACGGGGACAAAGCGACCTCGGTCTGAAGAGGTGAAACGACAAAGGACTTATAAGCAAACGTGGGAGCAGGGTAGGCCTTGGCTGCGATACGATTTTTATGGAATAATTAATTTTTTTCAAGTTGATTCCTCGTTAATATGAAGCTCCTAATGCTTTCTGTCTCATAAATGGTTAAATACAGAAAGCATGTTGGACATATTTTGGGTGCTATAGTCATGATAGTAAGTATATTTGCTTTCAATACTCATACACCAAGTTGCCAAGTTTTCCAATATATTATTATTTGTTGATATTATATTATGGTGCTCTGTGTTGTTCTCATTTATGTATTTAACAACAGTATCAAAATACTCGGGTCTTGAAATAAATGCACATTAGTCATGAACAATGGTAACTACTCTCTTGTGTTATTTTTGACAGAAGTAAAATTCATACATGAACAAATTTTGGCTAGTTGACTTTCTGTTTGGCGAGTTACTTTGGAAGGTAACTAGTCTGGCTGGCTGGTGGAAAAAAAAAAAAAGAAGAAGAATTTTGAGCCCTGCAATATATACACGGGATACATCGTGCACCCGGTGGTGTAGTGGTTAGCGCTGTCACCTTACAGCAAGAAGGTCCGGGTTCGAGCCTCGTGGCCGGCGAGGGCCTTTCTGTGTGGAGTTTGCATGTTCTCCCTGTGTCCACATGGGTTTCCTCCGGTTTCCCCCACAGTCCAAAGACATGCAGGTTAGGTTAACTGGTGACTCTAAATTGAGCGTAGGTGTGAATGTGAGTGTGAATGGTTGTCTGTGTCTATGTGTCAGCCCTGTGATGACCTGGCGACTTGTCCAGGGTGTACCCTGCCTTTCGCCCGTAGTCAGCTGGGATAGGCTCCAGCTTGCCTGCGACCCTGTAGAACAGGATAAAGCGGCTAGAGATAATGAGATGAGACATTGTGCACCCCTGGATCCTGCAACTGATAAAAGCACCGCTCATTGTTGTGTATGTTTTTATTTATTTATTTATTTATTTATTTCAGGGTTTTCAAATCAACCAGAAAGTTTTAGCCAGCTGGTCAGATTGTCGCTACTATCCTGCGAAGATCCTCTCCCGTGATAAAGACGGTCAGTTAGTTTGGATGGCTTATACTCATAAAAAATGATTGGGACGTAATTCTGATGTTGCCTATCCTGATCGGGGTGGACAAATACCATTACGTGCTTAACTATAACGTATAGCTACTGTTTGTTACTACTTTACTAACTTTTTTTTTTTAATAATGTGCTGCTTTTGTCTTGTTCCAGATTTTTACACAGTGAAGTTTTTTGATGGCGTTGTTAAGACTGTTAAAGGGATAAAGATTAAGCCTTTCAGAAAGGAGGTAAGAATCCATTCTTTCCATGTGTAGCAATCAGAATGACGCAGATTAAATTCTTTTGAGTATTTTGGATAAATAATGTGCATTTAAAATTTCAAAAAAGCGATTTTGAGTTTTCCTTCAGCGTTCGACTCAGACAAAAGCCCTCATATCTGTGCGATCCACAGAACACGAGCAACAAGCCGGGGCAGCCGAGCCGAAAGCGGGCAGCAGGAAAGAACTGTAAGACCAAAGAGAATGGGAGGAACCATCAGGATGGCGAGACAGAATCCGAGGAAGAAGACTCAAAAGTGACCGACAAGTGTGGCAAGCTTCAGGACACCGTGCTGGCTGAAAAGGAACCGTCAGAGATGGCGAACGGCCACAAAGCGGAAGAGGAAAAGCCATCCGGCGAAGACCTGAAGACAGACGCACAGGAGAACGGAGGAGGGGAAGCAGTGGAGATGAACGGAGGAGAAGGAAGAGAGCAGGAGAAAGCTGGGACACTTCAGAACGGCACCCATGAGAGCTCTGGAGAGGGACAACAGAAAGACGAGAAAGAAAAAGATGCCAATCTGGGCCAGAACAGGAGAACGAGAGGCAAATTAGTAGAGGGTAAGACTGAGCTGCTGCTGCTCCCCATCCCTGCAGCTGTGTGAAAGAGTTAAATTCAATACATTGTGTGTTTTGCTGTGTTCACACTTATACCAGTACGAAAGTGGTATAACTGTATCGATACAAAGTATACCGGTACAGTTTAGTGCATCTGTCCACACTAGCGAGAAATGTTTGCGGTTTTCTTTCACGGTAGTTGAAATGCGCGTGCGCGAAATGTTTCCGTGGTTACAGAGTAACTTCCTTCCGAGAATATGGCAGATGAAACAACGTGTGTGTGCTTTTTGTTGTCAATGTACAGTCTGTATTTCTGGTGGTCATTTATCCAGTCGAATCGTATAAAACGCGCGAGGCAGTTGAGAAAGAAACAAACGAATCTCCGTTCTTCACTATTTTATTCAGCGAAGACATCGATTGAGGTGTGTGACTTTGCGCATTATATTTGTATCAATACAGAGCCGCTTCATCTGTCCACACTACAGCGAAGCGCTACAGTACCGATGCTGTACCGGTATAAAACCCATACATTTGTGGGTTTCGTACCGATACAGTTATACCGCTACAGTACCAGTATAGTTGCTAGTGTGGACAGGTGTTGCGGTACGAAAGTAGTTTCGTATCGGTACAAAATCCCTAGTGTGGACAGGGCATTTGTTTACTTGACGGGAACACACACTAACTGATCTGCTTTCTACCTTTGCAAAGGTGCAAAAGTAAACCTGTTTGTGTTGGAATGCTCTGAATGGGTCTATGGGTAATAAGGCTTGTGAAACTGGCTAATATATTTACATTACACTTACTTGTGCTAGTAATGGTGCAGTGTTTCCCCTAAGTTTACTGGTTTGGGGGGAGGGGGGTTACTGAATGAGGATGGTCACCCGCAGGGCCCCTCCCCGTGGCTCCTGTTATGGCCCTTTTCCACTACCCTTTTTCAGCTCACTTCAGCCCGACACGGCTCGCGTTTCGACTACCTCAGAGCAGCACGACTCAGCTCGCTTCAGCCCTACTCAGCCCCCAAAACTCGCACGGTTTTGGAGTGAGGCTGAAGCGAGCCAAACCGAGCCGAGTGGGGCTAGGGGCGTGAGGAGACACTCCCCTGTGCGCTGATTGGTGAGGAGGAGTGTCCTCACATGCCCACACACGCCCCGCGAGCACGCTGGGATCTGTAAACACCGCAAACCCGGAAGAATTATTATGAATTACGAGAATTTCTGAAGCCTTATGCGCCTCGCCTCATCTATACGCTCTTGCCAGTATCTGTTGGCGTTGTCGGTGACAACAAGCCACAGCACCAAGACCAGCAACACTAACGACTCCATGTTTATTGTTTACTATCCGGGTCGTGAGACTACCGCTTAAAAGGTCACTGATGTCACTGTTTGTGCCGCCTAACGACATCATGTGACGTCCACCCACTTTCGCTAACTCCACCCAATGTGTCCACCCACTTCCAGCCAGCACGGTTCAGCGCGGTTGTAGTCGAAATGCAACTCCAACAGCCCCGCTCAGCTCGACTCAGCTCGACCTGAACAAACACTTAAAGGAGTCATATTTAAGTCTTCACATTTATTTTAGAACAATAATTAGAACAGTTTTTACAACAGAACTGCACTCCTGTTCCTTCCCTCCCATATAGGAACACTTTGAGGAATTTATTTAAACTTCATTTATTTGTAGTTTACACCAATCACTAGATTCATAATTCAGTGTTTTTGGTAAGCTGCTGTTACATTACAGTGTTTCCCGTAACATTATGTTTGCTCCCCAGCACACACACACACTTACCTTAAGGTGAGGGAGGGAGGGAGGGAGGGAGGGAGGGAGGGACAGAACTGGAGTGCAGTTCTGTTGTAAAAATGGTTCTAATTATTGTTCTAAAATAAATGTGAAGCGGGGGGAGAGACTATATGCAGGTTGTATTATAAAATCACTTCTCAATGAGGCATTAAAGGAGACCTGAAGGCAATTTTTTTTAAATTATTATTATCAAAATTCTATTTATCTCGTTTTATTAAATATAGGAATGCATTTCTGACAGCTATTTTGTCACTGCTATAGCAAGTTATGAGTGTTTGAAATATGCTCTGTAATATATCAGTCCATATGTCAAAGCAATGGCCGTAAACGAGATTTGTTGAGACGTGTGCGAAACATCGTAGGATGGAAGTAAAACGTACAGCGGAAATCAAAGCGACCAACATCTGCCAACGTTGTCAAAAGACGCGCGTGCCCTCCTTCGAATGCTGACACAATCAAGCCGGAAGTTTTGTTTGTTTTGATAGCAATCAGGAAAGTTTGAAAAAAGTAGGCAGTAATCGTCATTTAATCTTGTTTTTGTGCAATATTTCGTTTGGAAAACAGTTTTCAAAATGGCGGCACTGACACCTGGCTGACACTTCACGTTTCGAAGTCTCGCACGAGTCTCGTGAAGATCGCACGGATAAGCGACGCCTGCCGTGGATCAAAGGAACCAAATTCAACATGGCTAAAATCCGAATAGGCCGATAAGTATAATATTTAATTGCAGTTAGTTGCCAATACTGGCACAGTGGTGTAGTGGCTAGCGCTGTAGCCTCACAGCAAGAAGGTTCTGGTTCAAGCCCAGTGGCCGACGAGGGCCTTTCTGTGTGGATGTTCTCCCCGTGTCCGCATGGGTTTCCTCCGGGTGCTCCGGTTTCCCCCACAGTCCAAAGACATGCAGGTTAGGTTAACTGGTGACTCTAAATTGACCGTAGGTGTGAATGTGAGTGTGAATGGTTGTCTGTGTCTATGTGTCAGCCCTGTGATGACCTGGCGACTTGTCCAGCATGTACCCCGCCTCTCGCCCATAGTCAGCTGGGATAGGCTCCAGATAACAGATGGATAACTGGCAATACGAGTCATGATGTAAGGTTACGAAAACTGAAAATGGAATTGAATAACACGTTAATTAAGAAATAAAGCAAGTTTCAAAATGACTTCAGTTTTCCTTTAATTATGTCGAGCTAATTATTTCAACACGATGACAAAATACTTCAGCCGTGCACCTCGGTGTCTTTCTCTGCGTCTTTTCTGCTCAGGCTGGGGGTCGGGGACTGACGTGATCCCACTGTGGGTTAGTAGTTTTTAAGTCATGTTAAGACAGAAGACGCTTGTAAATAGTGCATTATATTCGGACACGGCTTGTCAAGCATTTGAAGCGTGAGGAAAATTAGGACACCAGTGTGACAGCCCTGCTGGAAACAGACTAGTATATGCGAGTGGGGTGTGTCCAGGGCTCGGTGATGTAACTGGTTCTCACGCTGCTTTTTCAAGCAAAAGGTTATTGCTATATGTAAATCTCTTGTTCAGCCCTGATGACCGAGTGTAAATCGCAGCGGTAAATCTGCAGTGCTGCGTATTAAGCAATCACTGATTTTAAATGATTTGAAAAGCAGTGTTTATCCGATTGAGCTAGAGAGTGACATAATCCAAGCAATACAGCTAGCACACAAGCATAATGGAGTGGTTTGCACTACGTTCACACTGCAAGGCTTAATGCTCAATTCCGATTTTTTTTTTGTGAAATCCGATTTTTTTGTGAGGTCGTTCACATTAACAAATATACGCGACTTGTATGTGATCCTCAGTATGAACGAAAAGCGACCTAAAAGTGTTCCGCATGCGCATTGCAGGATACGACGACGTCACACGCAGTGAGCATGGCCAGTGTTTACGGAAGTAACCTAAAGTTTCCTGTGTATGACAGTAGCCAGCATGGAGTACCTGGCGATGATGCAGTTGTTGTTGCGATGGAGCCAGAACATGCACAATAGCTTGATGTTAAGGAGGAGGTTGAGAAGGAAGAGGGCAAGGGTTTTGGCTCAGGCGTTCTGCGGGGTAGTGACTGCAACCTCCGTTCAAAGGAACATCAAAGCCATGTTGTTGTAACTTTTTTTGAGAGACCCGCCGCCTACTTCAGCGCAGAATAGTGACGTTTGTGGCTTGTTGATGACGTGTAAGTCGGATGAATGCGACCTGGCGGTTCAGACTGAAGTCGCATATGAAAAGATCGGATAGGAATCGGAATTAGGACCACATATCCAAACGGCCTGGGTCGGATTTTAAAAAATCGGATCTGTGTCGTTCATATTGTCAATAAAAGATCGGATACAGGTCACATACGGGCGAAAAAATCGGATTTGAGTCACTTCAGCCTGCAGTGTGAACATAGTGTTGGAGTAGATCTCGATTTGTAGAGGAGATCTTCGAAATATTAGGGAAATACTGAAATGATCCTGAATTGTTGGAGCCGGGGGGAAAAAGTGGAGGCAATGTACAGAACGTTAAAGTGTAAACAACCACATTCTTCTTTGCCGTGTTTAGTGCTTCATCTGTACAGTCTCTCCACAACCTGAAAAACAGGACTTTGTTCTCTGGCTTGCTGTTTTTGTAAACCCTTCCCTTCCAAGTTTACTATTGGGAAACACCCATGTGAGTGAAAGCGAGCGTAATGTAGTCTGCAGTACTTTATACCTTGGCTGCAAGGTCTGTTTTAGTAGATCAGCTCTAAACACGGGTCTTGGTTGTTGTTTTTTTTTTTTGATGAGTCATGCTGACACCGTTGTTGGCTCATGTGCCGCTCGCAGGAAAAGACATGGAACGGCCCAGCATTCCGGAGCTGAGGAAAAGGCGTGCGTCTACGGGACAAACTCCTCCATCCAAGCGGAGCAGAGCCAATACCACAGGTACATATGTGCATCCTTGCATTCTCTCTCTCTCTCTCTCTCTCTCTCTCTCTCTCTCTCTCGTGTGTGTGCGTATCCTGCTACAATTATTCCACTGCCAGAACAGGACAAACCTTAAAAATAAACCCTACCACATCGTATTTTTTCACTCCTTCAGATAGAAACAGTCGGTCCCAGATAAGACCTGCTAGATCCGATTCTGTCCCAGAAGGCTTCAGTGATAAGGATGGTCTCTGCAAGACGGGTCTTCTGGAGAACCCCAAGCCGATTGTACAGACGGCGTCTACTCCTGACCTCGGTCCGTTATTTCTGTTAAATAACTGTCATCAGTTCTGAATTACCGGAATGATTTATGTTCATGTTTGTACAGTTCCTCCATTGAAAGTGAATTATGCCTGCTTATTAGCGTCTTTTTTTTTTTTTTCTTTATGTATACTTACTGGACTTCTTTTCCTCAGCCACACTGCTACAGCGACAAGTCCACCTCCCAACCACCAACAAGTACAGCAGGGAACCATGTGAGTGCACGCTGTCTCTCTCACTGCTCTCTGCCAGCACTCGCTATATTTCACATGAACTCCGAAGATATAACGTTGCGATCTGTTTAGCGTGATGTCTGCTCCCAACCATAGTGCATGTGTGCATCAGCTTTTGGTGTCAGTATTACCATAGCAACAAAACGTGTGATACTTGCGCCCGAGTGTAAAAAGAAGCAAGTGGTAATGGGTGTTAAAAGAGGATTTTAACTGCCTCTCCTGTGCCAACAAGTGGCGGTCTCCAGATGTGCTTATTAAAGGGAAAGCTAGAAGAACTAATTCTGGGCCGTATCACTACTCCTTAACAATTATTCCACGAAATTGAGTAGTATGAGCTGATTGGCTAGAAGCCATGCACGACGAGATTGAGTGGAATATGGGTTTTATTCAAGCCACATTCACTGGATTTTGTGAGGGAGAGCATTTTTATACTTTTTGCAAATTCAAGAAATAAAAGCTTTTTTATACAAAACGTCAGACAAAATCATTTTTGCTTCGAATGTAAACAAACCGGCGAAATGACGGTAACAATTTGTGAAAAGTGCTGTAGTAATGATTTTTGAAAAATAAAAAAGAAACGTTCTTGCCAGGGGCGGCACGGTGGTGTAGTGGTTAGCGCTGTCGCCTCACAGCAAGAAGGTCCGGGTTCGAGCCCCGTGGCCGGCGAGGGCCTTTCTGTGCGGAGTTTGCATGTTCTCCCCGTGTCCGCGTGGGTTTCCTCCGGGTGCTCCGGTTTCCCCCACAGTCCAAAGACATGCAGGTTAGGTTAACTGGTGACTCTAAATTGACCATAGGTGCGAATGTGAGTGTGAATGGTTGTCTGTGTCTATGTGTCAGCCCTGTGATGACCTGGCGACTTGTCCAGGGTGTACCCCGCCTTTCGCCCGTAGTCAGCTGGGATAGGCTCCAGCTTGCCTGCGACCCTGTAGAACAGGATAAAGCGGCTAGAGATAATGAGATGAGACGTTCTTGCCATGAAATACGTGTGTCGCTTGGATTTCATTTATTTATTTATTTATTTGGTGTTTTGTGTTTGAGTAGAGAGTTTATTTCATCCTCCGTTGGTTCAGCAACACGCTCCACTGTTTTGTTTTTCTCTACGGTATACGAGCTGACGGCCTGGTAGTAGAGCAGCCAATCGGAGTGCACAATTGCTCATATCCAGTGAATGTGGGTAGAATAATTTGGAGTATCAGACCTGATAACCTTCAAGCAGTTTATGCCGAAGCTTTACCTTTTAGTCACGTGTTGGTCAATCGGCATATACACACGGACAATCCTGGAAGCCCCGCCCCCTTCCCCCACTGAGTTTCGTAAAGATTTGGCCAATGCCCTCATCTCAGTGGTTTATTATTTTATTTTTTATTTTTTCCCTCCCCTCCCTAACTTGAATGCCCTGGATTTTTGTCAAGGAAAATGGAGAATGTTTTGAGTTTACTGATATTAAATTTTGAAAATATATTGTTTATTAACGTGAAATAAAATTTTTTGTTTGCGCATGACGTAGATATTTTAAATGTTGTTGTAGAAGTGTCAAGGGGGGAATGTAACCTATGGTTACATACCTACTCATGTTTGTGTAACATGTGCTCCCCTCAGTGTACAGGGTCATCAAGAACCAGCCGCCGCCCATCCTCTCCATCGAACTGGACCATAACCCGTTTAAGTGCCAGGTGCCAGGCTGCACCAAGTCCTTCCGCAAGGCGTCTCTGCTGCACTACCACATGAAGTACTACCACTCTGAGAGCGAGCTGTGCTCTTCACACAGCACCCACGCACACCCCTCCGAACCTCAGGCCCAGGAGAGCCACACACACACCTCCGAGACTCCCCGCAGACGCCGCACCGTTTCAGCATCACTAGGTAACGCACAATGTGGGATATTGTGGAGACTACTGTCGAAACGGTTTCAACAAGGTGTAATAAGGCATTTTTATTTCATTTTGCAATTTATAAACGGCGAAAGCTTCCTGCAAACGATGAGTCTCTTTCTCACGCGTGTGTCATTCTGTCTGGCGCTCTCATACACAGACACTCCGTCCCCGCTGAGTGACAGTAAATCCAGTCACACCCCGTCACCCCATGCTGCCAACGGCGTGCATCGTCAGCGCAGCTCCTCCCACTGTGAGAGGAGCAAAGAGAACCAGCACACCAACCGCACACTCCATGACGACAGAGACTGGGTCACCATGGAAACAGGTATGGGAGTGCATCCCCCTCTTTACATCTACTGCTGCACATGAAATACTTCTGTAATGAACGAAAGCTGTTAAAGCTTGGATATTTCTCATTTATGATTTTGTTTATTTTTTTGTGGGGGGGTTTGGCGGCAGAACGTGACAAGAGGAGAGAAAAGAAGCAGAGGGACTTCTGCATCAAGCCAAAGAAGAAGAAAAAGAAGAAAAAGAGGTCCAAGTCCGGTAAGACGAATGGACATGTGGCTTAATCTCTCTACTGTGTTCAAGTGCTTTTCTGCTGTACAGGCCTGTTGAACACACACACCTGAGTCGTACTGCTGTCTCTGTGATGATCTCGTTTTGTTTATGTAATTTTGTTGAAGGTTTTCAACCTGATGCATGTCAGGGGTTGTGCCTTTACACCGATAGCATATTTCATCACTAGACTGCACCAATACATACTATAAACTATTCATATACCATTCCTCGTACATACATGTCAACCTTTGGTCAATCGAACCTGTATAACCAACCTCCAAAATCCGTATTTCCCTTATAAAATCCGTATAAGATGCAAATTAAAAGAATTTACCTAAAATTTGAATGATAATTAACAATGATATATCCCAGTTACTTTTTTATTCAATATTAATAACAATAAACCTTCAGAATGAATACAAAGCTCCAATGTTCGACAAAAACACAAAGTGTCACTCTAATGTTCTGAATTGTACTCCATGACAGCTTTTTTAGCAGTCTGCACCAATACCTCACTAGGCTGCATGTCACAGCAAGTGTCTGTGTTGATCTTGCCGGAGTGCCCATTCAGAATCTTTTCAGTCGCTAGTGAAAGTCGCTCAGGTGGAAATACGCTTTTCAAACAAAATGTTACTTCCCGGTTGGCGGGATTCTCGCAGTGCGGTGTGCGCATGATCAAAAGTGGAACGAAGTCTCGCTACCACAAGATAACGCGCGATTTCATAAGACTCTTTACTGGCTGTTTGTGCTTTCTGTGGTGTACGGTACGTTTGTAAATGTTATGCGCTCTTTTTTTTATCATCGTGGGAATTGATTATAGCTCTAAATAAATATTGAAGTTTTTTTTTAAAGAATCCATATAACTTTATTTGTACGCCCGTATACTACGTTTATTGAATCAAATCCGTATAAAATACGGACATTCCGTATAGGTTGACATGTATGCTCGTAGTAGTAATCAAAATAATAGGCTGTAGGATTGATCAGCCGCACTATTAGAGAGGCACGGTATCCGTTGCCAGTAGCTGTCAGTTAGCATTAGCCATATACAGGTATTTGGAAATTCAGAGTAAGCAGTTTGCCATTCAGGTGCCTTGTGAAAATATTCATGGTCACATACTGCAAACTACATACCGCTTTTACGTCAACTGGCTGCAGGACTCGAGGCAGGTTTTCTCTTTCCCTGTTTGATTTGTTTTCTTGCTCTTCATTGATGTTTGTCACCTACTTCACGATCATAAGTTGTAATGACTGCAATCCATGCTGTTTGTTTCTCAGCAGCACTGAGCTCCAGAGCACTATAGTATAGGAATGCCTCATCCTGCTAGCTTGTCGAAATTGGGCAATGTTACACGAGGATAACTGGCAGCCAGCCGCTGTGACCGTAGCGCTAAGGCGGCCGCTTGTCTCCTGAAGATACGTTGACGTTAATACGTTTTAATTTTAAAACGCATCACTTATGCTACGTTTACGCCTGGTTTTCCAGCCCCTAAAACGGAGACTTTTGGAAACACCGCTGTTCTCATTTTAGTTTGAAAACTCCAGGGTAGCGTTTTAGTGTTAGACAGGAGAAAACGGAGATGTCTGGAAACAATGATTCGGACACCCATGCTTACTTCCTGATTGGGTCTCGTCAGTCATGATGGATGTATCCTTCCCTGATTTCGTCAGGCTGTCACGTTACCCTCTTCCAGAAGGAAACAAATGGCGTCTGCTGTTTATACCAGCACGCACATGCCCAGTATGCAGTGGTGCTTGAAAGTTTGTGAACCCTTTAGAGTTTTCGATATTTCTGTATAATTATGACCTAAAACATCATCAGATTTTCACACAAGTCCTAAAAGTAGATAAAGAGAACCCAGTTAAACAAATGAGACAAAAATATTCTACTTGTTTATTTATTGAGGAAAATGATCCAATATTACACATCTGTGAGTGGCAAAAGTATGTGAACCTTTGCTTTCAGTATCTGGTGTGACCCCTTTGTGCAGCAATAACTGTAACTAAACGTTTGCGGTAACTGTTGATCAGTCCTTCACACCGGCTTGGAGGGATTTTAGCCCATTCCTCCGTACAGAACAGCTTCAACTCTAGGATGTTGGTGGGTTTCCTCACATGAACTGCTCGCTTCAGGTCCTTCCACAACATTTCCATTGGATTAAGGTCAGGACTTTGACTTGGCCATTCCAAAACATTAACTTTTATTCTTCTTTAATCATTCTTTGGTAGAACGACTTGTGTGCTTAGGGTCGTTGTCTTGCTGCATGACTCACCTTCTCTTGAGATTCAGTTCATGGACAGATGTCCTGACATTTTCCTTTAGAATTCACTGGTATAATATAGAATTCATTGTTCCATCAGAATAAGGTTCTTATGCTGGAATGCAGTGTTTTCCTTTCTCCAAACAGAACGCTTCTCATTTAAACAAAGTTCTATTTCAGTCTCATCCGTCCACAAAACATTTTTCCAATAGCCTTCTGGCTTGTCCACGTGATCTTTAGCAAACTGCAGATGAGCAGCAATGTTCTTTTTGGAGAGCAGTGGCTTTCTCCTTGCAACCCTGCCATGCACACCATTGTTGTTCAGTGTTCTCCTGATGGTGGACTCATGAACATTTAACATTAGCCAATGTGAGAGAGGCCTTCAGTTGCTTAGAAGTTACCCTGGAGTCCTTTGTGACCTCGCCGACTATTACACGCCGTGCTCTCGGAGTGATCTTTGTTGGTCGCCCACTCCTGGGGAGGGTAACAATGGTCTTGAATTTCTTCCATTTGTACACAATCTGTCTGACTGTGGATTGGTGGAGTCCAAACTCTTTAGAGATGGTTTTGTAACCTTTTCCAGCCTGATGAGCATCAACAACGCTTTTTCTGAGCTCCTCAGAAATCTAATTTGTTCGTGCCTTGATACACTTCCACAAACATGTGTTGTGAAGATCAGACTTTGATAGATCCCTGTTCTTTAAATAAAACAGGGTGCCCACTCACACCTGATTGTCATCCCATTGATTGAAAACACCTGACTTTTAATTTCACCTTCAAATGAACTGCTAATCCTAGAGGTTCACATACTTTTGCCACTCACAGATATGTAATATTGGATCATTTTCCTCAATAAATAAATAACCAAGTATAATATTTGTCTCATTTGTTTAACTGGGTTCTCTTTATCTACTTTTAGGACTTGTGTGAAAATCTGATGATGTTTTAGGTCATATTTATGCAGAAATATAGAAAATTCTAAAGGGTTCACAAACTTTCAAGCACCACTGTCTGTGAATGGTCATGAGATGTGTGTTTTCAGGCGTGTTAGTGTGGACGGAGGTTATTTCTGATACGGAGCTAAAATGCTCATCTGGACGGAGATCGTTTTCATCTTAAAACTAAAACATGTTGGTGTGGATGTAACCTTGGTCTACTCCTTGATGAATTCATGGCTGAAATAATAATGAGGTTATAGAAATAACCGGAGTTAGATATTTTTTTAAAAATTAGCCTCCTGATAAATCCTTCGCTCTATACCCGTCACCCACAGACAGACAGCAGGAAGTCAGTGTTTTCACTCATTTAATGTTGTGCTTGAACAATACAACTTGATTATGAATTCCATCACATTTATTTATTGATGGATTTGCATTGGTGGCAAGCTAGTACTGCTACCATTCTACCATGCCAGGTACCATCCTGAACCCAAAATTTTGGTACTGAACCAACCCCTACTTGGACGCTGCCGTGTGTGTGTGTGTGTGTGTGTGTGTGTGTGAGAGAGAGTGTGTGTGTGTGTGTGTGTGTCTTGTATGTCCTAACGCTGTCTGGCATCTGCTCTCCCTTCCTCTGACAGACTCTCTCGGCAGTGATAAGAGCAATGGCTTTAGCTTGTACCCCTGCAATCCAAAACTGCCCCTCAAATTGCCCCTCTCCCACAAACACCGCTCCTACGCCGCACACTTCCCTGAACCAGAGCTCGATGATGGTGGGTATCAAACACAGGGACCCTTTTTCAACCAGGCTTTCTCTCTGCTTCCTAGTCTGCTTTTAGTCTCAGCTTTGATCTTTCCTTTGGTCAGTTGTGGCTTTTCTCTGTGTGTCTCCCCCTCCCCAAACAGTGGGTGTGTGGTCAGGCAATTTGTTTTCCAACCTTTTTCTTCATCTCTGGTTTTCTGTGCTGCAGGTGAAGACAGTGGCAGTGACTGGTCAACAGACAGCCCTCTGTGGAGCGAGGAGGAGTCGGAGACGGGGCTCGATCTGAACACGCCTTTCTCTGAGCAGGGGGTGGAGACGGTGGGTCATGACTCAGAGATAGTGCGCTGTGTGTGCGAGGTGCAGGAGGAGAACGACTTCATGATCCAGGTGGGCTTGCTTTGCCCAAAACAAAGCGATATTCTCGATTAGAGGCAACTTTGTACACACAGGAGAGAGTCTGAAATGGCTTGTTGTCAGGATTGAGGTGTAGATTTCCTGGAAGGCAGGCAGAAACGTGGCCTCTTCCTTCCTCCTCCTCCTCCTTCCTTCCCTTTTCAGAAGAGTCCCATCAGGCCCTTTTTTAGGGCTCCGCCCATAGGTGGTTGGCACGTTATGTTTTAGGATTATCTGCGTGTCTGTCCATCTCAAGAATGAGCGGTTGAATATTTTGTAGACCGTATATAGAATTGGCACGTAACGAAATATCATGCAGCAATAAATTGCGATACAAATTGATGACGATTCGAATCTATGAAATAAGTGAATTATCAGGCTACGTCATTTTAGTTTTTCCTAGCTGTAATTGCGTTGTTTAGACAGCAGAGGGTGTACAATACCAGGAATACATGTGACTTGCACCAAGGTGGAAGTAACTCAGCTCTAATGCTATGAAAACACGCACACAAAACAGATCTAAAATGGGAAAGAGCTGTTGTGTGATTGACTGTACAAACAGAATGAACAAGAAAATGGAGCTCTCGTTCTACAGACAGCTGAACGCTAACGAGAGGAGCAAATGGAGGTAGTAAAAATGTTCATAGGTTTTTTAAGAAAAGGTCTATTTTGTTAACTTTTATTCAATTTTTAATCAAAGGGTTATTTTAGTTAATAGGCTAATGTTTTATGCCAACTTTTACAAACGTGGGTAAATGTTGATTTATGAAGAAAATGAAACAAAAGGTGTTTTGGTGTTTTTGTTTAAGCCTTTGTCACATGTACATGAGCGCACAATGAAATTCTTGCTTTGCATTTAACCCATCTGGGGATGTGAGCACACGCCATACCCAGAGCAGTAGGCAGCTGTGCTGCAGCGCCCAGGGTGCAGTAGGGGGTTAGGTGCCTTGCTCCATGACATTTAAGCCATTCCTTTTTATTTTTTTATTCATAAACGTCGCCGATTAAACGGCAGGGAATCTATCAACAGAGCAATAAGCTCCAATACCTGAGGTCCCGCAAAATTCCAAAAATTTAAATAGTCCAATAAAAATAAATAAAGCAACAATAAATAAAACGTATTAGGAAAAAAAAAAACCTAGAAGTATACAGACTAAAAGCAGCACAAACTGGTGCCAAGAGTGGAGATTGGCTGACATGCATGACATTTTACACACACAGATTTAAAAGTCTGTGGTCTGTCAATATCAAAATAAAGCCTAGTTAAATTACTTTAATATAAAAAAAGGTCCTTAAACTGTGAAAGTGATTGATTCAAATTCCTTAAATGCGGGGGTAAAATATTCCAGATTCTAGGACTCCGAATATAAAAACTGGTCTGAAAAGTTACAGTATTAGCCTTGGGTATATTTAACATAGTTCCCCTCGACAAATCTAATCGCCTAGTAAAGCTTCTAGGTACACTAAGGCTAGGCTGATACTTGCACGATTCCGTGGCATGCATTGGCACGACTCGAGTCGTGCCAGTGCGCAAACTAGTCGTAAACTGGCGTGAAGTGTGCGTAAACCCGTCGTGACTGCGTGCCATGTCGGGACGAGAATTTTGAAATGTTCAAAATTTTGGTCACGACAAAATTTCGCGACCGGGTCATGAACTATGCGCAAACTGTTCGTGAACTCGTCGGGACGATGCGGGAGGATGCGTGCCAGTGCGTGGAAGTGCGCGCCATGCCACGACTGTCACGAACTGCCACGAATAGTTCACGAACAGCTCACGTCGAGTTCACGAGTAGTTCACGACATGTTCACGAATTGGTGCGCGTCGCAGCGTGGCCGTGCCTTCCCACTGACACGGTCACGCATTGATGGCACAAGCAGTTCACGACTAGTTTACGCACTTCACGAACAGTTTGCGCATGGCACGAGCAGTTCACAATGAGTTCACGAGCAGTTCACGACTACTGCGCGACAGTGGCGCTCATGTTGGTGCGGGGGTATATATAGGGCTTCCCGGACACTTCTCGCCATTCGCAATTTTTTTTTCTTGCTTTTTTCTTTAATGTCTTTTATTTTCTATTCCTTCATGACTTTTTTGGGGGGGGGGGGGGGGGGGGAGTTTCGTTTCTTTTATTTCAAAAATGGAACAACTGTGGATGCAGCTCATGAAGCTACTACCATTCTTTCTTGCCAAGGGACAGCACCAGCAGGGGACATGTAGTAATGTGACAGGTAGTCTCGCTGATCCTTTGCATCCTTCTGGGTATGATGGCCGGTTAGAGGCAGCAGCCCCTGCAGGTGTCGGTCAGTCCTCCATCCACCAGGGATCAGATCATGCGTGTCCGGATCTTCGTGGTCCACTTCTGAAATTGCGTGTGGGTATCTGATGAGGATGAGGTTGTGCATGACACAGGCGTGCCCAAGTCGGCACGACACCATCCGAATTGCGCAAACTCGTCGTGCCAATGCGGGAAGTGCGTAAACTATGCGCAAACTATGCGTGAACTCGTCGTGCCAGTTCGTGAATGTGGACGGGCACGCATTCGTGAACTCGTCATGAACAGTGCAGGAGCCCCCCAGTTCGTGCCCCAAAATGGCATGACTTGCCACGACAAAATCGTGGCCAAAAGTCGTGCAAGTGTCAGCCTAGGGTAATAGAAATATTTTGGTCTGTTGACATAGATTTAAAAAGATAAACAAGATCCAGGTACTCCTGCCAGTAACACAAAGGAAGGAGTCCTAGCTTTAACAATCTGTCCTTGTAGTTAACGTCTGATCAAAACGAAAAAGATAAAATATACTTAGTTGCGCGTCTCTGGATTCTCTCAACTGAGTAGAGCAGGATAACTGATTGCGGAGCTGATTCCTGCTGGTCCAGGGAATCAAACCGGTGACCTTTTGCACCGGCCTTTTGGTCCCAAAGCTGTTCTCTGGCCTGCCTTTTTTGTGTGTGTGTGTGTGTGTGTGTGTGTGTGTGTGTGTGTAAAAAGATTTTCTTCATTTTAATTTAAAAAAATATTGTGAATTGGGTGATTTGTTATATGCCTAATATAGAATTATCACTGTAACAGTCAGCTGAACTCTGTGATTTTGGAATTGATCCAAGCAAGGTCAAAGTCAAATGTCTCTGAAATAGTTTTTCTTCAATAGCTTCCTTCCTGTTTTGTCAAGCAGAGATTATACTTGCACAGTCATGTTCAGGAACTCCAGCTCCATTTTTCTGGCCATCTATGATGTATTACCATTGGTTCGTCAATCTATTGGTAGGAAAATTTTGTTACTGGAATATCTCAAAAATTAGTGGTTAAATGTAGGATTTGTAAGGACTCATTCTCGTCTTTACTAGATGAACTGATTTAAAATTTGGTATTAATCTGAACATGGTCATGGTATATTTTAAGAGTATTTGAGGCAGACAAATTAGCAATACTTGGAAGTCTCCACTACCAGCATGTTGGAATTGTTTCCATTGAGTTGTAGTTCTGATTACTTGAACAGTCAGCTCAGGAGGGTAAGTGAGAAAAATCACCAGCTGGAGGACAGTGTGATGTTTATATTTAAAAAAAAGTCGTTATTAGATATTAGGAGATTTATGATGTCGTATCCGCTATTTTGACATGGAACAAGTAGTCTCTTCCTCACAGTAAATATGCGAAGTATAATTAGACTGATTGATTTTTAATCCTCATGTTTGTCTTAAAATAAATCTAGATAATAATGATGTATCTAAATCTTGGTTAGCTTGCTGATTATCTAGCATAATCGGAAGGCATAGGCAGAGATATAGTTATGGTTCTAGTAAGCATGCTTTCTTCAGCATCCTTTTTCATTGACACAGGAAACACTCCAGACAGCAGTTTTCCGTAGAGGGGGGAAAAGCCTCGATATCTGTGCCTGTAGTATATGTTTCTTATTCTGGCATTGCATTTTACAAACAACACACATTGCAACTAGAACCGTACAAAAAAAACTGATTCCCATGTTCACATGAGAGGTTTGTAAATGTTAATCTGTAAATGTAAGGAACTGGCTGGTTCATGCAAATATTTTACTGGTTCATCTCTGGAATTTTTCTTCCTACTATAAAAAGAAATAACTGCAGCTAATGTGCATCACTTCCTAATAGATATATTGATTAGAAAAATATTTCTTCAGTATGGAGACTTCCGTAAGTGCTCTTTTCTATCTTGTGTCCCAACACTAATTGAAAGTAGGTATTGGCTGAGTTTAATCAATAACTTGTGGACAATGTTTAAAAGTATTTGACAGAGAAACGGTGCCTTCAGGGCTTTCAGTTAGTTATTGCATTCCGAGCACAAGTGTGGCATACATACAATGGTGCTTGAAAGTTTGTGAGCCCTTTAGAATTTTCTATATTTCTGCATAAATATGACCTAAAACATCATCAGATTTTCACACAAGTCCTAAAAGTAGATAAAGAGAACCCAGTTAAACAAATGAGACAAAAATATTATACTTGGTCATTTATTTATTGAGGAAAATGATCCAATATTACATACGTGAGTGGCAAAAGTATGTGAACCTCTAGGATTAGCAGTTAATTTGAAGGTGAAATTAGAGTCAGGCGTTTTCAATCAGTGGGATGGCAATCAGGTGTGAGTGGGCACCCTGTTTTATTTAAAGAACAGGGATCTATCAAAGTCTGATCTTCACAACACATGTTTGTGGAAGTGTATCATGGCACGAACAAAAGAGATTTCTGAGGACCTCAGAAAAAGCGTTGTTGATGCTCATCAGGCTGGAAAAGGTTACAAAACCATCTCTAAAGAGTTTGGACTCCACCAATCCACAGTCAGACAGATTGTGTACAAATGGAGGAAATTCAAGACCATTGTTACCCTCCCCAGGAGTGGTCGATCAACAAAGATCACTCCAAGAGCAAGGTGTGTAATAGTTGCCGAGGTCACAAAGGCAAGGCAAGTTTATTTATATAGCACATTTCATACACAATGGCAGTTCAATGTGCTTTACAGAAGTAAAAACAAAAACAGTAAACAATAGAGAAATAAAATTACATAATTTTATTTTTATTCTAAAACAATTAATTAAAAGAATTAAAAGAAAATAATAAGAATTAAACAATAGTAGAAATAAAATAATAAAATGAAGTAGAAGTTCAAATAGGAGGAGAAAAAAAAGAAACCAGCAGAATAGAATAAAGAATAAAATAGAAAAAAGTTAAAATTTAAAGTAAATTTAAAACATGCAGAGAAAGTAAAGATTATTAAAAACGTAAAGAAGACAATATTAATTATTTAACAGAAAGCATCTGAAAACAGCTTGGTCTTTAACCTAGATTTGAAGCTGCCAACAGCAGGAGCATTTTTAATGTCCTCTGGCAGTTGGTTCCATAGCTGTACTGCATAGTAGCTAAAAGCTGCTTCACCATACTTTGTTTTAACAACTGGTTTTAATAGTAAATTTTTCTGTTTTGATCTGGTAGATCTGATTGGGTTAGGCCGCTGCAACATATCAGAGAGATAATTGGGCCCTGTACCATTTAGAGATTTGTACACCAGCAGCAATGCTTTAAAGTCAATTCTGTAGCTTACTGGAAGCCAGTGAAGGGACCTTAGAATTGGAGTAATGTGCTCTGTTCTTTTTGTTCGTGTGAGAACCCTAGCCGCTGCAAAGGACCCCAGGGTAACTTCTAAGCAACTGAAGGCCTCTCTCACATTGGCTAATGTTCATGAGTCCACCATCAACAATGGTGTGCATGGCAGGGTTGCAAGGAGAAAGCCACTGCTCTCCAAACAGAACATTGCTGCTCGTCTGCAGTTTGCTAAAAAAATCATGTGGGCAAGCCAGAACGCTATTGGAAAAATGCTTTGTGGACAGATGAGACCAAAATAGAACTTTTTGGCTTAAATGAGAAGTGTTATGTTTGGAGAAAGGAAAACACTGCATTCCAGCATAAGAACCTTATCCCATCTGTGAAACATGGTGGTGGTAGTATCATGGTTTGGGCCTGTTTTGCTGCATCTGGGCCAGGACAGCTTGCCATCGTTGATGGAACAATGAATTCTGAATTGTACCAGCGAATTCTAAAGGAAAATGTCTGGACATCTGTCCATGAACTGAATCTCAAGAGAAGGTGAGTCATGCAGCAAGACAACGACCCTAAGCACACAAGTCGTTCTACCAAAGAATGGTTAAAGAAGAATAAAGTGAATGTGTTGGAATGGCCAAGTCAAAGTCCTGACCTTAATCCAATCGAAATGTTATGGAAGGACCTGAAGCGAGCAGTTCATGTGAGGAAACCCACTAACATCCCAGAGTTGAAGCTGTTCTGTACGGAGGAATGGGCTAAAATTCCTCCAAGCCGGTGTGCAGGACTGATCAACAGTTACCGCAAACGTTTAGTTGCAGTTATTGCTGCACAAGGGGGTCACACCAGATACTGAAAGCAAAGGTTCACATACTTTTGCCACTCACAGATATGTAATATTGGATCATTTTTCTCAATAAATAAATGACCAGGTATAATATTTTTGTCTCATTTGTTTAACTGGGTTCTCTTTATCTACTTTTAGGGCTTGTGTGAAAATCTGATGATGTTTTAGGTCATAATTATACAGAAATATCGAAAACTCTAAAGGGTTCACAAACTTTCAAGCACCACTGTATTATGGGTCTGTAAACTTAATGATCAGGCAGCTATAAGCTCTACAGCGAGCAGTTATCATGAGACATAAAGCAAGGAGTTATACATACTGTGAACAGGACGTTTTGTATAATGACTTTGCGGACATCATGTTTTGTTTTTTTCCCCCTCACCCTTAGCCCTACCCCTCCGTTTTGTGTGCTCCTGCGTTGGGTAGGGGGTCATCGAGCCCTCCAGATGGCCCTTGAAACGGAGCCTTTTCGGATGTGGGCTTTGTGAACTGAGGCAGTAGAACATGCATTGCATCCATTGGAATATCGTAGTTTAATATAGGTACAAGTGAAAAAAAAATTATTTATATATCTACACACAATCAGCACTGGCATTGTGGAAACCTCTGTCCGGAATCGCTCCTTTATCTCGTTTCTTGTTTTGATTTATGCCCCTTATTTTTGAAGCCTTTGCTACTTTTTCCACCTCCTCCTTCTTTTTCTTATCTATGCCCTGTGGCTCAGAAATGACTGCATTTTTATATCGTACAACCTCAAATCAGAAAAAAGTTGGGACAATACGGAAAGTGCTAATTTTAAAAAAAAGAAAGTGGTGATTTCTCGGTTTAATTTGACTTGTATTTCATTCCGGACAGTATGAACCCAAGATATTTTATATCTTGTCTGGTCAACTTCATATCATTTTGTTAATATGCATCCATTCCTGCATTTCAGGCTTGCAACACATTCTAAAAAATGTTGGGATGGGACAGTTTAGGTCTAGTAATGAAGTAAAGTAATCTAATGTTATTTGCAAGACGTGATTGTAATTGTGATTTGGCACAAAATCAGTATTGAAAGGTCAATACTGTATCAGAAAGGTCTTGTCTTTTGAGGAGCAAAGATGGGCTTAGGATCTTCAGTTTGTCAACAAATGTGTGAAAAATAATTAAAATGTTTAAAAACAATGCTCCTCAAAGAAAGACATGAAGGGATTTGGATATTTCACCCACTGTGGTGCATAACGTCTTTCAACGATTGAAGGAAGATCTGGAGGAATTTTGGTGCATAAAGGGCAAGGGCGCAAGCCTAAGGTGGGGTTTACATTAGACCGTATCAGGGGATCATCAGATTAACGTTTTTAAAAACGATTAGTGTGCACACAGCAACACCAATACACGATTCGCGTGCACACAGCAACGCCAATACACGGATACGCTAATCACATGACTAATTCGGCACGCAAGTTGAAATGTGTCAGTGAGGCTCATCGCTTCCTCCTCAGCGGCTGCGCTCCAAATCACTCCGCCCTGAACAGCGAGTGCCCTCTGGAGGGCGCGCACTCCGGCCCTGTGCAGCTCACAGAGCGCGCGAGTGTAGTGCACGAGCAGTGATTCGGGACTGAGCCGCTGTGCGCAAGTCACTTACCACTTGCAAGTGGAAGGATGGCAAGCCTAAATACCATCATAACTACACAATGGGCAGTATTTGCATCAGTATTTGCAGTATTTTCATACTTTTATACTCTTTAATGAAAGGTGATACAAGGCGGAAGTCCGTGCCGTTTTTCAGCAGTCGCGTCACATGACCAACGCCAGCGAATCAGGAAGGTGGATGTCACAGTGACGTTGTCCAATGACGACGCCAGCTAGAGCTCAGCACAGCGTATCCGCGTATTCTCAATGTTTACCCAGCACCGGATCAGACACGATCTGGATTGAATACGTGGACCCTGGCGGATTCCCGTTTCCAGGCGTTTTAATGTAAACGGACAGTGCATCCGCGAAGAAAACGAGACAGATACGGTCTAATGTAAACTTGGCCTAAGCTGAACACCCGTAATCTCCGATCCCTCAGACGGCACTGCATCAAGAGCCGTCTTTCATCTATTGCTGATACAACCACATGGGCTTGGGATTACTTTGGCAAACATTTGTCAAGCACTCCAATACAGAGTTACATCCACAAATGGCAGTTAAAGCTTGACTGTGCAAAAAGGAAGCCTTATGTTAATTGTGTTCAGAAACGCCATTGACTTCTCTGGGATGGACCATCATGTCGTGGGAACGTGTATTGTGGTCAGACGAATCAGTATTCCAGGCCTTTGGAAGAAATGGATGCTGTGTGCTCCAGACTAAAGACGAAAAGGACCATCCAGACTGTTACCAGCAACAAGTCCAAAAGCCAGGGTCTGTCATGGTATGGGGTTGTCAGTATGTGTGTCATATGACATGCATAGTGTGATATGAGACACATGGTATGTGCGTCAGCACTCTTGGCAAAAGTAACTTACACTTCTGTGATGGCAACGTTAATGCAGAAAAGTACGTTGAGATTTTGAAGCAACATATGCTGCCTTCAAGACGACATCTTTTCCAGGGAGATTTCAACAAGACGATGCAAAACCACATTCTGCACACTGTGGTTGGTAGAAGAGAGCAACTGGACTTGCTTGAAGATTCTTGAAAACGTTTCACCTCTCCTCCGAAAGGCTTCCTCAGTTCTGTCTGACTAATAGGGAAGATCAGGTATTTATCCTTTCATGGATCATCATAGAATCCGAATCAGAATGAGAGGTGAAACGTTTTCAAGAATCTTCAAGCAAGTCCAGTTGCTCTCTTCTACCAACCACAGATTACTATGTACCTGGATGACGGAGAATCTTCACAGACATGTTTCTACGCACTTTGGGATGAGATCCCTTCGACTGGTGCGGGAGTATGAGAGGACTTCAGAAAACTGGCAGACATCTTAGCCAGAGAGGATCGTTCATTTTTGTCAACCCGGAACGACCATCACCGAACAGAGGTGGGTGTCTATTGCCCCTTTTCCACCAAAGCAGTTCCAGGGCTGGTTCGGGGCCAGTGCTTAGTTTGGAACCGGGTTGTCAGTTTCCACTGACAAAGAACTGGCTCTGGGGCCAGAAAAACCGGTTCCAGGCTAGCACCAACTCTCTGCTGGGCCAGAGGAAAGAACTGCTTATGTCAGCGGGGGGGCGGAGTTGTTAAGACCAACAACAATAACAAGACCGCGAAAGATCGCCATTTTTTAAGCGACGAGAAGCAGCAGCTGTACGAATGTGAAGTCCTCCATTATTATTGTTGTTGCTGCTGCTTCTTCCGTGTTGTTTTTGCTTTGATATTCGCGCCAAGGTTTATGTAAACGTAGCGCCGTAACTGACGTATACAGCTACGTAATGACGTGGCTCCGCTTAGCACCGCGAGCTATGGAAAAGCAAACTGGTTCTCAGCTGGCTCGCAAGTTGAACGAGTTGTGAACCAGCACCAGCACTGGCCCCGAACCAGCCCTGGAACTGATTTGGTGGAAAAGGGGTATGTGACGTCTTTTATCAGCCACCTACAATGCAGCCATCAGAATTCTGATTCGGATTCTATGATGATCCATGAGAGGATAAATACCTGATCCTCCCTATTAGTCAGACAGAACTGAGGAAGCCTTTCGGATGAGAGGTGAAACATTTTCAAGAATCTTCAAGCAAGTCCAGTTGCTCTCTTCAACCAACCACAGATTACTATGTACCTGGATGACTGAGAATCTTCACGGACACATTCTGCACACGTTACAAAGGCATGACTGTGGAAGAAGAGGGTGCCTGTCCCCTCTGCCCCCAATAGAGAATGTGTGTGAATTTTGAAACAAAAAATGACAACAATCCTGTACTGTTCCACACCTTAAGACCTGTTTGCAGGAAAAATGGGACAAAATAAACCTGAAATGCTTCATCACTGGGTGTCTTCAGTCCCTAAATATTCTGTAAGTGTTGTGAAAAGGAATGGCATCGTTGTAAAGTGGTAAATGCATTACCGTCACACTTTTAATTTGTTGTAAGAGTCAAAACTGAATTAAGTGTTTATTGGGGGGGGGGGAATATTCATGAGGTAAAACATCAAATAATATGCCGTTTTATTGTTGTGTAAATAATCGTTGACCTGTATTCAGTGTTCGAGCTAGTTTATTTTACCAGGGCACCACACCCTGCCCTCAAGTCCTGGCACCATGCACAAATTTATATGCGCCCTACTCAGAATTTTCCAAGCACCCAGCACATATGTTCCGCCATAGAAAATAAGGCCGAATCCCATTTCACCCCTTGGACCAACCCCTTAGCCCTTCCCCTCCATTTTGCGCGTTCACGTGAAGGGGTAGGGGTATCCCAATCCCAGTTAACGCGGAGGGGTAGGGGAAGGCGTAGGGCTTCTGTACCCCTCCAAACGGAGATTTTCCTGGAGCAGACTCCGAACGAAGGGGTTTGAGTGATTTCCCACAATGCCATGCGGATTTCAGAAAGATGGCGGTTCCCGCGGCGAAAGATTGTCATAAATGTATTTTCTCCATTATTTACGTGTTTTAAGTTGTTATCCAGAGGAAACACGCTGCTTGATTCGCTTTCGAGCTGAGAATGAGCAGCGATTTCTGAAATCCAAGCTGCTGCTAAAAAGCTTTGGGAGTGAGTATTGTTTTCGGTTGCTTTACTGCGTACGTTTTGTTCTGTTATTCTCGCTTTTATTGTTTACATGAGTGTTCTGACACCTCATTCTGTCGGATGTGGTGCACGAAGCGCCAAAGATATCCCATTCAGTGGTGTTAGTTAACAAATCACACCCTGCCAGCAGAGATTTCTGCCTCTGGCTCTGACTGTAGCGGCTGGTCGCAGCCAATGACGCGTCGCGTTTTGCTAACGTAAACGCTGACGGAGGTACGCGATGACGTATGCGATGACGTATGCGATCGTTGAAGGGCTATCCCAATACGTAAGGGTTGAATTTCAAGCCCTATCCCTTGTAGCTCAGTTTCAAGGAGAAGGGCCAAGGGGAAGGCGGAGGGGAAGGCGGAGGGGTAGGGGTAGAAATTAGAATTGGGATTGGGCCTAAGTGTGCCCTAACGAGTGTTACTGGCTTGCAGTGAAAGTAACGCATGTTGACCAGTTACAGTCATGCTCTGTCAACCATCCATCCATTATCTGTAGCTGCTTATCCTGTTCTACAGGGTCACAGGCAAGCTGGAGCCTGTCTCATCTGGCTGTGGGCGAGGCGGAGTACACCCTGGACAAGTTGCCAGGTTATCACAGGGCTGTTCTGTCCACCATTTTGTCTTATTACAACCACGAGCCAGTGAAGCAAGATGCATTTGAAAAGCAGCGATGCCTACAAAGGCGTGAAAGAAAAAAGCATTGGTAAAAGCAGCAAGGGGCTCACAGAACCTCCTGTGAGAAGTTTGCTCTGTAAATTGAGCTGGAATTTGAGGACTAAACACATCCAGTCAGAAGTTAGGGTCTATAGCTCTATATGTAGATCTATAGAAAATCTAGTCACTAACATTACCATGTTGGACTAGGTCTAATCTAGCATTAATATCCCGGACTAATATTAATGCTCAATTAACGCTATTAGTGTTACCATTATTAGTAGTATTAACTAATGTTAGACTGCCATGTCCGCACTACCTCATCTTAACAGCTGCTAGTTTGTTTATACTGCTTATTTCATGTTTACCTGCTATACCTCAAGTGCCCTTGACTGTTTGGTTATTTGAACCAATTTGTGTGTGTGTGAGTGTTTAGACTACGTCTAGTTCATATCTAGAGTGTTTGTACTGTTTATATTGTCTGTTTGAGTGTTTAGTCTGTGTGTAGTTCTTATCTAGTGTTTACACTGTTTATATTGTCCGAGTGTTTAGTCTATGTCTTGTTCTCATCTAGTGTTTATACTGTTTATTTATACTGTTTATATTGAGTGTTGGGCGGCACGGTGGTGTAGTGGTTAGCGCTGTCGCCTCACAGCAAGAAGGTCCTGGGTTCGAGCCCCATGGCCGGCGAGGGCCTTTCTGTGCGGAGTTTGCATGTTCTCCCCGTGTCCGCGTGGGTTTCCTCCGGGTGCTCCGGTTTCCCCCACAGCCCAAAGACATGCAGGTTAGGTTAACTGGTGACTCTAAATTGACCGTAGGTGTGAATGTGAGTGTGAATGGTTGTCTGTGTCTATGTGTCAGCCCTGTGATGACCTGGCGACTTGTCCAGGGTGTACCCCGCCTTTCGCCCGTAGTCAGCTGGGATAGGCTCCAGCTTGCCTGTGACCCTGTAGAAGGATAAAGCGGCTAGAGATAATGAGATGAGATGAGATATTGAGTGTTTAGTCTATGTCTAGTTCCTATCTAGAGTGTTTATACTGTTTGTTTTTTTCACTTATTCTATTTTTATTTATTGCATTGCCTGTTTGCGCCGTGGGTCAGAGAGGACTGAAATTTCATCTGTGCTGTGTGTCGAGCTTGTATAGCATATTTGACAATAAAGTTGACTTGACTTGACTTAATAGGTGATGGACAGATGTAAGTGCTGAAAGAGTTGATTGAAAAGCACATTAGCGAACCGTTCCAAAATGTCCTTAGGGATTCAAAATTCTTTCCGCGCAGAGCAAAAATGCGTGTTTACGAGTGACCGTTTGAGCGTGTGCGGATGTGACCTCATGAAGCATTGTATTAAACTGGTTAACTAAAGTTTCATATTTGCTTACTTTATTTTACAAAAGTAATCTACCTTGCATAGTTGCCCAGTATAGACCCCTTTCACATGACGTCACCGCGCCGCGAGATTTTGTTAGGCGCCATATTGGAAGACCAAGTACATGCACTCACAATATAAAACAAAGTACGAGCGAGAGTAAAGTGACACGATGGATGATAATTCTGGTTATGTGAGTACATTACCAGCTGCAGAAAGGGCACGGTATGTGGAGAAACTGGCTGTGATTGATGGGTTTGACCCATATGATAAGACTCGCGGCAAGGGAGAATGGAAACATAAGGAGGACCTGACACCAATTCTGCCATCTGTTTGCTACCCAGACGTTGTAAACTATTTGTTGTTTACACCCAGTGCCTACACTCAGTGTTCGAACTATGCCGATATTTTCGGGGGGTCCCTTTTTTCCCTTGGGGGGGGTGGCACTTGCGCTTGTCTCGGAGCGCGGATCTCCAAACACATGAGAAGCCTATCTTACGCACATATCACGCGGACTCCACACACGCATCGCGTCTGAAGTCATAACTCATCAGCGGAAATCGTGTCCGCATTGGCATGTTCAAAAAACAACCTCGCGTCAACAATGATACCACACGCAAGAAAAAAAAAAAACAGTCAGGCTACTCAACAACCAACCTGGCAGCAGCAAGCAAGCCCCAAACCATCCTAAATTATTATTAAATTGTAGAAGTCTGGGAGGCTTGCTCCTCATACAGTTATCAACTTGGGGCCAATTTAGCATGTTTTAAATCTGAATTTCTTGCGCTTGCTTACCTCAAAGTGTCCGCAGATCATGCACAGACTTATCCATTATATCCACAGTTTTTTGCCAAGTCTCACACAGGTTTCTTTCAAGTCTACTGTTGGGCCAATAAATCATAAATAAAACAGCTCAGATTTGTTTGTTTAAGTCGTTTGCCACTCCACTTTATTCTCGTGGGTTCACATACCGCTGCCGTTATTTCCCCCTAATCACGAGTTTGTTGGTCTTCCAAAATGGCGCAGGGTCTGTTTACTTCCGGTTTCGGGTGACGTCAGTGAAAGGGGTCGATAGCTAATTTTGCATGATGAATTATTTGTCTATAGTGATGTGTGCATAATTGCCCTAGATACATGAAAAATTGCCCGCAGTAATCATTGGCACTGTGCCCTGTTGGAAAGCGAGCTGGAAAACTAGTATTGCATTCAAATCATGGTTTTCAGTTTTTATTTCAATTTCAACTTACCTTCCCAACTTTTTCTCATTTTGGGTTGTATTTTTTTTTTTTTAATAAATCCTCCTCTTTTTATTTTATTTTTTAAATTTATGTTGATTAATGTTGTCCAGAATGGGAATGCCTCATCACTGGTGTATTATGTATGCTACTGATGACGCAACGAGTGGTGTCCCATTTCCTAGGAATAGATTTCAGCTTCCCTTCTCCTTGTAGCTCTGTTTTGAAGGACCACTACCCAGTTGAAGGCACTCCAAAACTAGGTGTAGGGAATTGGGATTGGCCAGGGGTAGGGAATTGGGATTGGGCCTTATATCGCGACCTCTTATTTTACGCCGGCGAGGGCCTTTCTGTGCGGAGTTTGCATGTTCTCCCCGTGTCCGTGTGGGTTTCCTCCGGGTGCTCCGGTTTCCCCCACAGTCCAAAGACATGCAGGTTAGGTTAACTGGTGGCTCTAAATTGACCGTAGGTGTGAATGTGAGTGTGAATGGTTGTCTGTGTCTATGTGTCAGCCCTGTGATGACCTGGCGACTTGTCCAGGGTGTACCCCGCCTTTCGCCCGTAGTCAGCTGGGATAGGCTCCAGCTTGCCTGCGACCCTGTAGAACAGGATAAAGCGGCTAGAGATGATGAGATGAGATGTTTGTGGACGCCTGACCATCACAGCCACATGTGCTTGTTGAACATTCAATATCAAGTCTTTCCTTTGCGGTTGAAACAACCTCCACTCTTCTGGGAAGATATTTTGGTGCGTGGCTGGGAATTTGTGCTCATTCAGCCACAAGAGCATTAGTGAGGTCTTGAAAGGAGTCCTGGTTTGCAGTCTGCATTCCAGTTCATCCCAAAGGTGTTCAGTGTGGTTGAGGTTAGGACTCCATGCAGGTCGCTCGAGTTTTTCCACCCCAGCCTTGTCCAACTATGTCTTCATGGATCATTATCATGCTGGAAAAGGTTTGGACCCCTTTAGTTCCAGTGAAGGGAGATTGGACAAGGACAGTTCTGGGTAACCGTTTGACAAAGGCCATTGGCCATATAATGTATACTGTGTGTTTTTTACTTTTATATATATAATTTTTTGTCCTTGGACAAAATGATTCTTGAGTGAAGAAACGTTCATTGCATTGCTGTTGAAATGCATGTGCATTGAAGAGACTGAAGTCTGAGTGTGTACGAATGCTAACCACTTTGCCTTTTTTGTTTCTCTCTTCAGTGTGATGAGTGTTTATGTTGGCAGCATGGCACATGCATGGGCCTGTATGAGGACAGTGTCCCTGACACCTATAGCTGCTACATCTGCAGGGACCCTCCTGGTGAGCTCACTTCATCTCCACTCTGAGAATTCTCACGGTGAAGGCTGTGAAAGAACTTTGGTTCCACGTTTAACTGTCCAGTGGTGCAGCACTAAATGCGTTATTTATGCTTGGGAGGGATATTGGGTGTCTTAGGATCGCAATCCTTATTTTGTTGCCCTTTTTTTTAAACCTTCTCTATAATGAAACTTTTGCGTTTGTCAGATGATGACTAATCAGTGATCATATTTATAACCATGATGGACTTAGTGCATATTCTGGACCAATTTTGTGGTTTTTTTATGAAGGTATGTCCCTTTACACACTCATCCAGAAGGGTAATTTTGCACAAGGCCATCTGTCTACAGCAGAAAAAAATAAAATAACAAAACATGTCTGGAAAAATCCCAAGGGAGTCTGGAGCCAGATTCGTGACGTCACCTGCGGAAGCGCCAGCAGGCTGCGAGAGCTTTGCACGGTTTCAGTGCACAGCCTGTGTAGACCAAGCGCTCCCATTTCTCTCTCATTGTCCGGTCTTTTGGGAAACGATGAGTACTAATCCCATCAAGATTGGTGTTGCTACACCCTCCTACGATACATCTGTTAACCATTTTAATAATTACGCGATAACGTTGAAGAAATTTGCAGAAAACCACCAGGTCGTTTTCTCATAAACAAACCAGCGCTGACGTAGGATTCAGAGGGAGGCGTCCCGCAGATGACGTCACGAAAATCAGTGTTTCCCGGGAAATCCAAATGCCAAGTTTTTTCAGAGGCGGACCAATTCGCCTCAAATGGCTTGATTTTCAAGTGAATTTTTCTGGTATTGCGCAAGGTAAAAAAATTGCAGAGAATGCAGAATGTTACAGATATTTGACCAAAGTTTAATAGAAAATAGGAGAATTACATTGATCTTGCTCCTGAATTTACCCGTGATGTGCACTTTAAGTCTTGTTTTGAAAGTTTTTGTTTCTGAATGCATTGTGTTTTAGCTCAGAGACAGAGTCAGCGCTACTGGTACGACAAGGACTGGCTCAGCAGCGGTCACATGTACGGCCTGCCCTTCTTAGAAGAAAATTACTCTCATCAGAATGGCAAGAAAATGGCAGCCACGCACCAGCTCTTGGGCGACGTGCACCGCGTGTTCGAAGTGCTCAACGGCCTCCAACTCAAAATGAGCATACTGCAGTAGGTTCAGAGGGTTTTTTCTTTTTCTTTTTTTCTTTTTTAAATTCACCAAGTAAAGGTTGTACAAGAAATTCTTTCCAACAATCAAGTGTCCAATATTTTATTTTTTTTTTAAAGAGCAACCTTCTTCATTATTGTTTACTTGTCATGTTTGGTGGAGAAACATGAAGCAGATTCAGGAGTAAATCTCAGCTATTCAACACCACTGATTCATGTTTTTTTTTTTTTTTTTTTCTTTCAGTTAAACAAAGACTAAAATGATGAGTAACTGAGATTTGGTAGAAAGACCATACCTGAAATTTCTCTTTTTGTTTCATACACAGCCCTCAGACGTGAATAAAAATTCATCCAGCAGAAAAGTCGGTTCGTTGAAGCAGAAAGGACGCAATATGTGAAAGAAGTGCCGTTGTTTCTAGCAGTGGTTACGTTAATTTTGTGCCCACGTTTTGTAGATGAACTTTGAATTAACAAGCCTCAGTCTTGTGAGCCATTTAAAGAAAAGGAGTGTGAGATTGAGGTCTCAGTCCATTTAACAAAAAAAAAAAAAAACCGCCATAGAGAACCGAGTCAGTAGCGGCCACACTGGACTTCTGCCTCGCTTGGTGAATATCTGGGAAAACTTGGCTACTTAAGCCACTGATTGTTAGAGGATTTGTAGTAAAATTTGAGGTTTTTCCTCTTTACCTGTTTGGATTCTCTTGTGAGCAATATTGGTTCCTGTGTTTAATGATGTGTACGCTGTTCCTCAGCCATTCATACTTGGCGCTGATTTAACTGACCTCACACGCACACATTTAACATCTTGAATGCTGCTTTTCATAGTTCATGGAAATTGTTAAATGCGTTTGTGCTTTTATTTACTATTTATGTATGTATTCCACTTATTGCATTTCATCTGTCTGGGACACAGCTACCACATCATTTCTGAGCTAGCTTTCTCTTTGTAATGAATCCTGTATGTTTTGTCTGATAGGGCTCAGGCTCACCCAGACCTGAAACTGTGGCGGCAGCCCTGGAAGTCCTCCGATGGCATAATCAGGAAGGGGACGGGGCATTCCGGCATGACCACTCCCTCTCCCTCCTCCCCTCATGCCGTGGACTCCACAGATGGTGAGCAGGTCAATTCCAAACAGCCCGTGCCTCCCACCTGTTCCTTCCAGACGTCTTACATCAGCAGCGAGCACTGCTACCAAAAGCCACATGCGTATTATCCGGCACTGGAGCAGCGGCTGGTGGTGGAGACCCGCAGCACAGAGGAGCTTCTGGAACTCGAGACGCGCAAACTGCAGCTGACCAACGCTAAGGTGGTCTAACAATGCACTGTTGTTGATGTGTTTTGGGTTAGATTTGTTTATCTGGGGCCAGCTGACCAAGAGCAGTTGGATAACGTGAATTCTGGACCCTTTCTGTTGAGTCTAGCCTTCCAAGTTGGGATAAGACGGAAAAAACCAGTCGTTTTTAACTTAAAAACGAGAATAGCTAAATGAGATTGTAACTAAATGAGCCTTGAACAAACAGAACATCAGTCATGTTTTAATGTTCCCACTTCTTGCTGCTTCAAAGTCTCAGTCTTCATGCCTCTAATTTCTTAAAAGCAGTCTAACGTCTCTGCTGATTCATGGTTGTGATTCCCTCCCAGCTGAAAGCTTGAAGCTTTATGATGGGACAGAGTAGCTTTAGATCAATACACCATGCTCTAGATGGGCCCACTGCATACTAATGTAACATGATTGATTGATTTGTTATTAGGAGTTGGAGTGTCGCATGAAGCTGCTGGCGGCAGCTGAAAGAGAGAAGAGTTACACAGCACATGTTAAGGAAGAGGAGCCTGACCCAGTGACTCATGACTCCAAACCTGACCCTGACCTCCTCCTACACCGGCAGTGGCAACTGAACCTGCTAGAGCACATCGAGGCCGTGCAGGACGAGGTCAGCCACAGGATGGACCTCATAGAAAGGGAGCTGGATGGTGAGCATTGAACCAACCCTGACCTGGGTTTCTTTCTTTCTTTCTTAATCAGAATTTTAAAAAAATCTGATTAGAAACAGCTGAGCGGAAAAAAAAAAAAAACACACACATTTGGTTGATGTAGAAATGCAAAGTTTTTGTTGAGGAGACCATGTGATTGTATGTCCAAACTGCTCAGGAACATGCTGAGTAATGCATTATAGCAGCGTTTCTCAACCTTTTTTCAGTCACGGCACCCTTCAGAAGTATGCAAATTCTCAAGGCACCCCCATATAAAATATACGCAGTCACGCTGACCATACGCTGACCCCGGCAGTGACGTTGTGACATGGGAAAGGGGGCCGTGAGACACATTTTGATGATGCATGAGGCGGCGATGATCTGCATTAGTGTAACTATCGTTTTTTGGAATTTTAATTCATTTTATTTATTTCAATGTTAAAATATATCATTTTTTGACGGCACCCCTAACGAAGCCAGACGGCACCCCAGGGTGCCGCGGCACCCCGGTTGAGAAAGGCTGCGTTATAGTATGTATACTCTACAGCAGGGGTCTTCAATCCTATCCACAAAGGGCCAGTGTGGCTGCAGGCTTTCATTCCAACCAAGCAGGAGCTACACCTGATTTCACTTGTTTAATCATTTCACCCTCGTCTCCAGTCAACAATCAAGTGAGCCTCCAATTTGGCTGTAATGAAAGCCTGCAGCTACACCGGCCCTTTGCGGATAGGATTGAAGACCCCTGCTCTACAGAATAGTGTTTTTTATTTGTGTCAGAAATGTTTGATTAAAATCTCAGTTCCACTCCTGTTATGACGTGCATCCAAAAGCCACCAGTAGGAGGACGGCACAGAATTATGTAAAACTCAAAGGGACATCTACCCTGTTGTGTGTGTTTTTTTTTGTTTTGTTTTTTTTTTTTCCCAATGCCAAAATATAAATGAAACATGGATGTTTATGTAATTTATCACTTCAGACTCATTTTGAAGAATAATTACCTTATAAGGGTACAACAATGCACTCTGGTCATGATTCGATTTGGTTCATGATACTGGCTTTAGAATTTCAAATCGATTCTCAGAATAATGGGCGGCATGGTGGTGTAGTGGTTAGCGCTGTCGCCTCACAGCAAGAAGGTCCGGGTTCGAGCCCCGTGGCCGGCGAGGGCCTTTCTGTGCGGAGTTTGCATGTTCTCCCCGTGTCCGCGTGGGTTTCCTCCAGGTGCTCCGGTTTCCCCCACAGTCCAAAGACATGCAGGTTAGGTTAACTGGTGACTCTAAATTGACCGTAGGTGTGAATGTGAGTGTGAATGGTTGTCTATGTGTCAGCCCTGTGATGACCTGGCGACTTGTCCAGGGTGTACCCCGCCTTTCGCCCGTAGTCAGCTGGGATAGGCTCCAGCTTGCCTGCGACCCTGTAGAACAGGATAAAGCGGCTACAGATAATGAGATGAGATGAGATTCTCAGAATATTTTGAACAAAATTTGCCCATTTTCCATGGCCTTTGTTTAAACTGTACTGAAGACCCCTTTTTACAGCTATAACGTGTAACCACATAGCATATTAATGCATGTTGGTTGTTGCAGTCCAGAGCTATCAGATTATCAGACTTTATTAGTGCAGATCGCAGGCTCTCCATGAAAGAGCGCCATCACATGACCAGCGTGCTCTCTGTATATTTTAACTTTATGGGTTGTACAGACAGTGGTTAGCACTGTCGCCTCACAGCAAGAAGATCCTGGGTTCAAGCCCAGCAGCCGATGAGGGCCTTTCGGTGTGGAGTTTGCATGTTGTCCGCGTGGGTTTCCTCCGGGTGCTCCGGTTTCCTAGTCTGGCTAACGCAACTTCAAAGCTCTGCGAGCATTAGTCTGGCAAAGATATTAAGCCCAACCGTTTCCCAAAGCGCGTGGTTGACCCGCCTCCCTGAAATGCCTCAGTTTGCTACTGGTCGAAGCCAGAAAAAGCTGTGACGAAGCTTAAACCAATCACATCACTCTTTCCTCTGACGTATGTGACGCGACGGAAACTGCTTGAGTAACAGGAAGAAGATAAATACCTCCAGGGCTGCTCTTTGCTCCGTTTTCAATGAGAACTTCCCGTTGAATGCTTTCAATACAGCATCTACCGCTGTGTCAAAGGCTTGCCGCTGCTCCATGTTCGTAATGTTTCTAGTGAATGAAGCGCTTCCGGCATAGATTCTGTAAACAATCTGTGGCTTCCGGTCGCAGTTCTACTACGTCACTGCCTTGAACACGCCTCTACCCAGGGCCGTTGGAGATGCTCAAAGTTGATTGGCTCCCGATTTTTCGGGAGCTTGGAAGAGCTGGAGATAGCTTGCCTTGCCAGACTAAGTTTGCAACAGGCCCCCGTGTTGCATCACACTTAGGATGGGCGGGCCCAGGCTACCGGTTTCCCCCACAGTGCAAAGACATGCAGGTTAGGCTAATTGGTGGCTCTAAATTGACCGTAGGTGTGAATGGTTGTTTGTGTCTATGTGTCAGCCCTGCGACTTGTCCAGGGTGTACCCCGCCTCTCGCCCATAGTCAGCTGGGATAGGCTCCAGCTTGCCTGCGACCCTGTAGAACAGGATAAGCAGCTACAGATAATGGATGGATGGATGGATGGATGGATGGGTTGTGCAGATTGGGCCCTCTGGTGTTCAAACCGTGCAACTGCATTGCATGCATAAAAGCTGATTTCCACAATGTGAGTCTGTTACACCTCTATCTCATTTTATACACAAGCACAGATCACATTGGCTGGTTGGTGGGCGTAAGTAGAACATAGAAATTTTCTTTAATTGCAGGTCAATTATTAGAAGATCTTCATGATGGAACTTGATTTGAAGAACGTTATCGCGCAGTCTGTTCTTGACTGCAGCCAAGATTTTATCGCAGTCATCTTGTATACAGTGTGATAAGTAATAACCTTAAAAGACTACTGAACTTGGACACAATGGGTTTAGTCTTTTATCTGACAGTGGTGTTGGAGAAGAGGACGCTGTCCAAAATAAAAACAATCTTAGACTGTCCTTCCCACCCTCTACATGAGGAGCTGATCAGCCACAGGAGCACCTTCAGTAAACTGCTGATTCTTCCACGCTGCACAATTGAGAGACACAGGAAATCATTCCTACCTGTTGCTGTCAGGCTGTACAATGCCACTGTATAACTGTGGTACACGGTCTTACCATGTAACCTTAACTCGGGTGCAGTATACACTACCGTTCAAAAGTTTGGGGTCACTTTGAAATGTCCTTATTTTTGAAAGAAAAGCAGTGTTCTTTTCAATGAAGATCCCTTTAAAGGAACAGTCCACCGTACTTCCATAATGAAATATGCTCTTATCTGAATTGAGACGAGCTGCTCCGTACCTGTCCGAGCTTTGCGCGACCTCCCAGCCAGTCAGACGCAGTCAGACGCGCTGTCACTCCTGTTAGCAATGTAGCTCGGCTCAGCATGGCCAATGGTATTTTTTGGGGCTGTAGTTAGATGCGACCAAACTCTTCTGCGTTTTTCCTGTTTACATAGGTTTATATGACCAGTGACATGAAACAAGTTCAGTTACACAAATTGAAACGTAGCGATTTTCTATGCTATGGAAAGTCCGCACTATAATGACAGGCGTACTAACACCTTCTGCGCGCTTCGGCAGCGCATTGATATCTGAGCTCCGTATCAATGCGCTGCCGAAGCGCGCAGAAGGTGTTAGTACGCCTGTCATTATAGTGCGGACTTTCCATAGCATAGAAAATCGCTACGTTTCAATTTGTGTAACTGAACTTGTTTCATGTCACTGGTCATATAAACCTATGTAAACAGGAAAAACGCGGAAGAGTTTGGTCGCATCTAACTACAGCCCCAAAAAATACCATTGGCCATGCTGAGCCGAGCTACATTGCTAACAGGAGTGACAGCGCGTCTGACTGACTGGGAGGTCGCGCAAAGCTCAGGCAGGTACGGAGCAGCTCGTCTCAATTCAGATAAGAGCATATTTCATTATGGAAGTACGGTGGACTGTTCCTTTAAACTAATCAGAAATCCACTCTATACATTGCTAATGTGGTAAATGACTATTCTAGCTGCAAATGTCTGGTTTTTGGTGCAATATCTCCATAGGTGTATAGAGGCCCATTTCCAGCAACTCTCACTCCAGTGTTCTAATGGTACAATGTGTTTGCTCATTGCCTCAGAAGGCTAATGGATGATTAGAAAACCCTTGTACAATCATGTTAGCACAGCTGAAAACAGTTGAGCTCTTTAGAGAAGCTATAAAACTGACCTTCCTTTGAGCAGATTGAGTTTCTGGAGCATCACATTTGTGGGGTCGATTAAACGCTCAAAATGGCCAGAAAAATGTCTTGACCTATATTTTCTATTCATTTTACAACTTATGGTGGTAAATAAAAGTGTGACTTTTCATGGAAAACACAAAATTGTCTGGGTGACCCCAAACTTTTGAACGGTAGTGTATGTATATGGGAATCATTGTATATAAAATCACTTCATTTTGCTTTTACTTAAGTTGTTGAACTTTATTTAAATTTATTTTATTCCTTTTTTTTAAGACTGTTTTATCTTCTATTTTTAGACATGTTTACTACTACTTTGATTCAGGAGCTTGGTTGCAAATTTGAATTTCCCTCCGGGGATTAATAAAGTTATTCTGAGTCTGAAATATCCACTCGCTATCCATCTTACTTGAAACATCTGTCAGAAACCCTGCAGTGAAAATGACAAACTGCCCAAAACTCGGTCTTTTTAAAAAAAAAACTAAATACGCTGTCAGAATATGGCAGCATTTCATACATATGTGGGTTTGGTACACAACTATACTTGGCTGATGCTTTTGACTGCGTAATCATTGATGCATCCTTTCCAGGATAATTGTATAAAATTTAATTGATGGAATTTTTTTTTTTTTTTGGTGAACATACAGTTATTAATGACTCCGTGTCTGGATGAATAAAACACACCTGTTCTTTCTGTCCTTTTGTTCAGTTTTAGAAAGTTGGCTGGACTACACAGGTGAGCTGGAGCCTCCGGACCCTCTGGCTCGTCTCCCGCAGCTCAAACACCGCATCAGACAGCTACTGACTGACCTGGGAACAGTGCAACAAATTGCATTGTGCTCCTCATCCACATGAGGGGGTCATCGCACACAGATTTCCTCAGAAACGTACGGCAGAAGAGAGGTGGAATTTAAAAAGAGAGACTTGAACCTGAGCTAAAGCTGAAAAATAAGTGGTATCGGTGCTGTGGGAAAACTGCGAGCCAAAACAAACCAACCCCTGAGAGTAAAAAGGAGAGAGAAATTACTTGAATGTTTCATATGTTAAAAGGGTTGTATGTAATTCAGGGTTGTGGTTCAATTTTGGGCATCATTAATGCCTCGTTTTTGTTATTATTATTATTTTTTTTGAAGGACTATAATGTTTATGGCATTACATGCAAGGGATATTATTTTGGTTATTTTAAGCACTTAAATTTGTTTATCATCTAAAGTTCTATTTTTTATTTTAGTTGGTTGGTTGGTTGATTTTTTTTTTTTGTTCTCCACTGCGTTGCGAAAGTTATGCAAAACCACCTTTTCATATGTGACCTGTTTATCAAGAACTGTTTGAATATTTGACATCTTCAGGTGAAGAGACTCTCTGAGGCAGCGACTGTGGTTTTGTAAGTAAACATGGAAATGTTTAAAGGAACATATATTTTAATCTCAAAGTACTTGCGTCTTGCTTTTATATTTGTATTAAAAATAGACAGTGTAAATTTGCCTATATGTAAACTTTAATTCATGTTTCTGGTTGTTTTTGTTCTTTTCCATTTGATCAAAATTGTAATGTTATTGACTGTGACTAAGTCTCCATTCATAACCACAATAATGATGATGAGGATGCCGATGATTAACTTTTTATCCTGTGTAAATTCTGTAGTACTGTTCCTCTCGTGTCTGCCTCGGTTTTGGACATGATTACTTGTATTTGTTTCCTAGGAATGCATATTTAACGAGCACAAAAGGTGTTTTTGTTTTTTCCCTTCATTTTCTTTTCACAAGCTCTTAGAGTATGCTGTAATATTATTTCTGTCCCCCCCCCCAAATTTCCATTTTTGGGCACGAGTTGCCTTTTTAACTTATTGAGAATTTAAGTTATTGATTCAGCTGTGGGTTTTGTTTGTTTGTTTGTTTGTTTGTTTGTTTGTTTGTTTGTTTAAAAATGCCCACAGTGTCTGTCTGTCCGTCATTCAGCTAGAACGGTGCATGTCGGAGGAGCAGATGGACTCTCCGTTTGTGTTCAGCAAGAGAGTGTCAGAGTTCAGTGCTCATACCCCAAAGTATTTTTCATTTTAATTTCAGTTCTTAACCTGCACTTGATATTCCAGAGCAACACATTCAGATGCAAAAAATGTCTACGGTTTTCAAATCTGATCCTACAAGGAAGAGGGTAGATATTGTTTTATATTTTTCTAAACTTAATGCTTTTCTTCGTGTAGCCAGTGAGCTGTATGCAGCCTGTCCTCTGTACTTTCACTTGGCCGTGCATTGTCTCATCGTGTGTCCCCCTTCTTACATCACTAGTCACTGGCAGTACAGTAATCAGACGTTGTTTTATAAAACTTGATTTTTTTTTTTTTTAAAGCACTTTGTGTGGCGTCCAAATTCTTCTGGACTTCTCAAGTAAAAAAAAAAAAAAATCCCTTCTCCAACCTGCCGTGGAAACAGGAGAAGTTCCTTGTTGAGCATAATACATTAGCTGAAGCCAAGGAAGAAAAAAAAAAAAAAAGTCTTGTCAGCTCAGCTTCTACAAGTCTGTGGTTAGTGTGCCGTTTGTATGCCTGGTTATGTTTATATTCTCTGGGGGTGTGATAATCTCCATCGTGCCTCCTCTTTATTTTGGTTTAAATCTCCTTAAGGCATATTTACAATATCTGGGCTGCTGTTGTTGCTAAACCGTATGGAATTGCAGTTGAGGCTCAGGGGAACAAATGCATTTTTAATTGCGTGTCTTAAAAAAAAAATAAAGTAGGACTTTGTGGCTTTTGGTGAAGATGTTTTGGTATGGAGTAATTGAAAATCTGTAAATGTGAGATCTCATTCGTGCTGCAGTTCTCAAAGTGAAGTCCAGGGACCCACAAGTGTCTGTGAGGTATATCCAAGGGACCTGGATATATAGTCTAGGACCTGGCTTAGACCTGTATGTACATAATTTAGGAGAGGATAACTCGGCTCCTTATAGGCTAATTTGAATCCAAGGAATAACTTAGGATGTGAGCCAAAATTGCTACCTGGAGTGAACAGCCTGAAAATTACCAATCTGTTAAACATTTATGCTCTCAAGATATTGCTGCTTACGGAAGTACTAAGTTTTATTTTGTATTTTTCTCTTTAACATTCCATTGATCATAATAGTATGATTTGAAAATACAATTTCTTTATATTAATCAAATGCTTGCTTTCTTATACTCTCCTAAATTATGTGCATAGGTCTGCCAATTCCATGATTTCATGTTTGAGGTAGGGTTTTCTCATGTTTTCTGTAAAACTGCAATGTGGGCTTTTTTTTTTTTTTTTAAACCATGACCATAGCTTGTTCCCTTTTCTTTCAAGCATGAAAATGAGGTCACTAATGGATTCCCCATACCCAAAAACCCATAAAATGAGGTATTGCACATACTTCTGTGGTCAGTGGTACAAAAATTATTTTCAATATGGCTACCGGCAGCCATCTTGGATTGGTGATTTTTGGCCCGTTTGCCCCGGATCGTGATTTTGGCACACATCCCAAGTTGTTCCTTGGGTTCAAATTAGCCTATAACAGTAGAGTTATCCTCTCCTAAATTAATATCACATAATGAAAGTTATGGGGTCTGAGCACTAAAGTCAACTCAGACCTAATGGGTTATATTATTGGAAATTTCAGGAACAGAAAGATCTATGCTCCAAGAAGTCATTAAAAATCATTTTTTGTAAAATAAATGTACATGGTGGGGATCCATGGAATTTCTTTTCCAGTTTAAGGGGTCCCTGGCTACAACCAGCATGACAGTCATTGCATTCAGTAGATTTTATTTCAGTTATTTAGAAATACTCACCTACAATTCAAGTACCTGGGGTCAGCTGTGCAGGAAAATGGGGGCTGCGAGAGTGAGGTGAGAAAGAGAGTGCAAGCAGGGTAGAGCAGTTGGAGAAGGATTTTGGGAGTCATTTGTGATAGGAAAGTCCCAGCAAAAGTGAAAGGTGTGTATATATATATATATATATATATATATATATATATATATATATATATATATATAGAGAGAGAGAGAGAGAGAGAGAGTAGTGAGACCAGCTGTGATGTATGGATTGGAGACCGTACCCTTAACGAAGAGACAGGAGGCAAAGTTGGAGGTGGCGGAGTTGAGGATGTTGAGGTTTGCGATGGGAGTGACAAGGTTAGACAGGATAAGGAACGAGCACATCAGAGGGACAGCACATGTGGAGAGCTTGGGAATTAAGCTAAGAGAGATGAGACTGAGATGACGTGGGCACATCCTGAGAAGAGATGCAGAGCATGTGGGAAGGAGAATGTTGAGGATGGAGCTGCCAGGCAAACGAAAATGAGGAAGGCCAAAGAGGAGATACAGTGGTGCTTGAAAGTTTGTGAACCCTTCAGAATTTTCTATATTTCTGCATAATTATGACCTAAAACATCATCAGATTTTCACACAAGTCTTAAAAGTAGATAAAGAGAACCCAGTTAAACAAATGAGAAAAATATTATACTTGGTCATTTATTTATTAAGGAAAATGATCCAATATTACATATCTGTGAGTGGCAAAAGTATGCGAACTTTTGCAATTGTACTGCAATAACTGCAACTAAATGTTTCTGGTAACTGTTGATCAGTCCTGCACACCAGCTTGGAGGAATTTTAGCCCGTTCCTCTGTACAGAACAGCTCAACTCTGGGATGCTGGTGGGTTTCCTCACATGAACTGCTCACTTCAGGTCCTTCCACAGCATTTCGATTGGATTAAGGTCAGGACTTTGACTTGGCCATTCCAAAACATTAACTTTGTTCTTCTTTAACCATTCTTTGGTAGAACGATTTGTGTGCTTAGGGTCGTTGTCTTGCTGCATGACTCACCTTCTCTTAAGATTCAGTTCATGGACAGATGTCCTGACATTTTCCTTTAGATTTCGCTGGTATAATTCAGAATTCATTGTTCCATCAATGATGGCCAGCCGTCCTGGCCCAGATGCAGCAAAACAGGCCCAAACCATGATACTACCACCACCATGTTTCACAGATGGGATAAGGTTCTTATACTGGAATGCAGTGTTTTCCTTTCTCCAAACATAACGCTTCTCGTTTAAACCAAAAAGTTCTATTTTGGTCTCATCCATCCACATAGCGTTTTTCCAATAGCGTTCTGGCTTGTCCACATGATCTGCAGACAAGCAGCAATGTTCTTTTTGGAGAGCAGTGGCTTTCTCCTTGCAACCCATTGTTTATTAGTGCTTTTTTCCATTTTATATTGTGTAGTTTATCTGTTATTTTGTTTTTATCTGTTTATTTTATCTGCTTTATTCTTGTAAAGTGTCCTTGAGTGTCATGAAAGGCGCTTATAAATAAAATTTATTATTGTTGTTGTTCAGTGTTCTCCTGATGGTAAACTCATGAACATTAGCCAATGTGAGAGAGGCCTTCAGTTGCTTAGAAGTTACCCTGGGGTCCTTTGTGACCTCGCCGACTATTACACACCTTGCTCTTAGAGTGATCTTTGTTGGTCGACCACTCCTGGGGAGGGTAACAATGGTCTTGAATTTCCTCCATTTGTACACAATCTGTCTGACTGTGGATTGGTGGAGTCCAAACTCTTTAGAGATGGTTTTGTAACCTTTTCTAGCCTGATTAGCATCAACAACGCTTTTTCCGAGGTCCTCAGAAATCTCCTTTGTTCGTGCCATGATACACTTCCACAAACATGTGTTGTGAAGATGATAGATCCCTGTTCTTTAAATAAAACAGGGCGCCCATTCACACCTGATTGTCATCCCATTGATTGCAAACACCCGACTCTAATTTCACCTTCAAATGAACTGCTAATCCTAGAGGTTCACATACTTTTCCCACTCACATATATGATCATTTTCCTTAGTAAATAAATGACCAAGTATAATATTTTTGTCTCAACTGGGTTCTCTTTATCTACTTTTAGGACTTGTGTGAAAATCTGATGATGTTTTAGGTCATATTTATGCAGAAATAGAGAAAATTCTAAAGGGTTCACAAACTTTCAAGCACCACTGTGTATGGATGGGGTGAGAGAGGACATGAAAGTGGTAGAGAAGGATGCGGAAGCCAAAAGAAGAAGAAGAAGAAGAAGAAGAAATACTCACCTACAGGAGTTAAAAAAAAAAAAGTAATTTTTTTTTTATATATATTCTAGAGAATAAATGTGCTGTAAACTGGCCCACTGCGCCATGAGGTGGGCTGAATCCTAAATAGCTCTTTACTGTATTTACACTGCACTACGTAGTGTAAAGAAAAATCATTACGTCATACGTGTTGTAGTGGGCTTGTCTAGCCATTTGGGATACAACCAAGGGTTGCTCTTGACTCCGCCCCCTCGAGTAGCATCGGCGTCCCTCAGAGCGGAGATGAGCAGACTAGCTCAGTGAGCTACAAGCGCGCGCACGCTCACTTACTCACTCTCTCACACCGCGGTTTATTCCTCTCGGGTTTCTTCGAGCAAAACGGTGAGTGTTTTCTAATTTTATTCACCTGTAGACAGTCGGGCAAGTTTTTAAATCATTTCTAAGATTTAATTTGCTGGCATTTTTTATAACAGAGTGAACTAACGCGCGTACGAGCTGCAGCTTCAGTCGCTCTGCTCGTTGCTAACCGTTAGCTCCACCTCAGCGAGATAACTAGCTGTCAGGCTACTGAGCTAGCTGTCATGAACCGCTCACCTTCAGCCTCAACGCAGATAACATACTGAGATTAGATACCTTACAAATAGATGCTCACAAGCCGTTGTAAGCTCTCAGGAAGTATGAATGCTGAATAAACTCCTCCTGTATGGAGCTAGCTGGCTAAGCAGTGTCCACTCGGGCTCAATGCCAGAAGGTCACTCACTCACTCACTCACTCAGCTCCTCTCCATTACAGCCAGCAGGTTACTGTTATTGTGCTTCACTACACACACACACGGGTTATTTATCCAAAGTAACTTTTTTTTTTTTAACCAGCTAAATACACTCAGTAAATTTTCTTATTAGTTTGAACACGTCGAGTTTATCCACAGCTCAGCATTATGGTGTTTGTGATGTGGTGCAGATGATTTCCATGTCAGTGACTACAGCACAAAATATTCAGAAATATAAGGCTCTGCTCATAATGAGACACTTTTTTTTTTTTAAATGTGCTGTATGTATTCAGTGCTGTTGAATTTGGTCAGAAGGGGTTGATTTAGTTTTCTGTAACAGCAGCTCTGATAGGAATCAAAAGTCACAGCTAGCTTTGGATAAAATGACCATGTTGATATCTTAATACATTTACAATATGCTTTTCTGATATAATCAGTGATATTGTGTGTGGGTGTTTTTAAATACTCCAGTGTTCTCCACTTTTCAAAAATAAAAGGTGATGGTGGGGGTTTGGGGGCCGCGGCAGAGCCCCGGTAAGGGGTCAGGGGGACGATGAAGCTGACAGACTTTGGGCATTTCTGATATAATCAGTGATAGTGTGTGTGTGGGTGTTTTTAAATACCGTATTTTTCGGACTATAAGTCGCACTTTTTTTTCATGGTTCGGCTGGCCATGCGACTTATACTCCGGTGCGACGTATATATGTTTTTTTTTTTTTTTTCTTCACCGCGGAATAACTGGAGCTGATGCTGAGTCTGACGACAGCCACGCAGAAGAAGAGGAAACGGCGCTTCATCTGCCGCTGGAGTTGGCAGAGTTGTTCAGAAGCGACACCGAGGATGAGGAATTCAATGGATTTGCTGATTTGGAGTGAAATCATCAGCTTGATAAACTTGATTGACCTGTGTTTTATTATTAATGATAGGCCTATAGTTATTTAAATAAGTTATGTAGTGATTTTAGGCAGTGCTTAATTTGTGAAGTGGGAGGTCCCGGAACGCAGGAGGTGGGTGGGTCCGGCGACTCAAAAAAAAAAGGCGGGGGGTGGTTTACTATAACTTTACGCACATGCGCTTATTGTGTGTGTAAAATAATAATAATAATAATAATAATAATAATAATAATATCAGACATTATGATCTTAGAAAACGCTTTAGTGACAGTTACAGACAGTAATATGTCGTGATATTATATTATAAAATATTAATTTTTATTAGTCTATATATTAAATTATATATTACATTTATCTTCTAAAATAACAGACTGTACTCATCACAACCGGTTTATTTCACCATTGGAGATCAGATCACACAAGACATGAGTTAAATGACTCATTTTAAGGATTTAAGTAGGGGATTTAAAAGCGGTTGTTGTTGTTGTTTTTTCACTAGACGGTTGTTTTTACTACCGTACCTGTCTTTGGAGATGATATACCTATAGCTTACTTGACCTCTGATTTGATTAAATAAAATTCGACAAAAATGAAGAATGACACTCCTCGATGATGACTACAGCTTTAATAACACAGATGAAAGAGCCATGGGGCGATAATAAGCCCTACCGGTAAAAATATTCTAAAAGCAAACTGATTAATGCATCGGTAATATCTACTAATATTAGTTATAATAATAATAATATAGGCTATTAGTAATAACGATAGTGATGGTATTAAAGATAGTAGTAGATATTTAAAATAATCAGACTAGGCTACTTACAGAGCAAAGGGCGCGTTATCACTGCTCAGCTGTTCGTTTATTAAATAAACAATGCAGTCGCGCAGTAACCACGCACTGCTTATCAGATAGAATCACAGATTCTATGGATAGAATAACCCTTCAAAAAAGTGCGACTTATAGTCCGGTGCGACGTATATATGTTTTTTTCGTCTTCATAATGCATTTTTTGGCTGATGCGACTTAAACTCCGGAGCGACGTATCTCATCTCATTATCTCTAGCCGCTTTATCCTTCTACAGGGTCGCAGGCAAGCTGGAGCCTATCCCAGCTGACTACGGGCGAAAGGCGGGGTACACCCTGGACAAGTCGCCAGGTCATCACAGGGCTGACACATAGACACAGACAACCATTCACACTCACATTCACACCTACGGTCAATTTAGAGTCACCAGTTAACCTAACCTGCATGTCTTTGGACTGTGGGGGAAACCGGAGCACCCGGAGGAAACCCACGCGGACACGGGGAGAACATGCAAACTCCACACAGAAAGGCCCTCGCCGGCCCCGGGGCTCGAACCCAGGACCCGGAGCGACGTATAGTCCGGAAAATACGGTACTCACTCCAGTGTTCTCCGCTTTTTCAAAATAAAAGGTGGTGGCGGGGGTTTGGGGGCCGCCTAAGCTCCCCAATGGGGTCCAGGGGCAGAGCCCTGGTAAGGGGTCAGGGGGACGATGAAGCTGACGGACTTTGGGCTTTTCTGATATAATCAATGATAGTGTGCGTGTGGGTGTTTTTAAATACTCCAGTGTTCTCCACTTTTCAAAAAATAAAAGGTGATGGTGGGGGTTTGGGGGCCGCGGCAGAGCCCCGGTAAGGGGTCAGGGGGACGATGAAGCTGACAGACTTTGGGCATTTCTGATATAATCAGTGATAGTGTGGGTGTTTTTAAATACTCACTCCAGTGTTCTCCGCTTTTTCAAAATAAAAGGTGGTGGCGGGGGTTTGGGGGCCGCCTAAGCTCCCCAATGCGGTCCAGGGGCAGAGCCCTGGTAAGGGGTCAGGGGGACGATGAAGTTGACGGACTTTGGGCTTTTCTGATATAATCAATGATAGTGTGCGTGTGGGTGTTTTTAAATACTCCAGTGTTCTCCACTTTTCAAAAATAAAAGGTGGTGGCGGGGGTTTGGGGGCCACCTAAGCCCCCAATGGGGTCCAGGGGCAGAACCCTGGTAAGGGGTCAGGGGGACGATGAAGCTGACGGACTTTGGGCTTTTCTGATATAATCAGTGATATTGTGTGTGGGTGGGTGTTTTTAAATACTCCAGTGTTCTCCACTTTTCAAAAATAAAAGGTGGTGGCGGGGGTTTGGGGGCCACCTAAGCCCCCAACGGGGTCTAGGGGCGGAGCCCCGGTAAGGGGTCAGGGGGACGATGAAGCTGACGGACTTTGGGCTTTTTTGACAGTGAAACTGGCTAATAAATGGATAGGAAATGCTAAATCATTGGTAAAATTATTTTAGAAAAAATTAACACATTCTTACTGTACATATCATCTTTGTCAATGTGAGACTTATTTGACATTTCAGTTGAGACTGATGCGCCTGTTGCGCATCCCTGAATGAATTATATATTTTTTTTCTGTGTGTGAAAAAATAAATGAACTTCTATGCATAAACAAAATGCCCAATTACAATAAATGCATAAACTTTTGACAATACACATAATTAATGTTAATTGGGTGAAACCACTCCAATCAGTGCACGAGCTGGTGTGCATGTCCAAGACTGGCACTACAAAGCCACCCCGGCCTCCGTAGTTCGGGTCCTTTGACCCAGGAACCTGGAAGTCATGCAGTCAACAACTACAGGGAAGCAACGGGAAAATGCAGCTCTCGCCTACACAATCACAGATACGTAAAATAAAAGACCTGAACTTGTGTGTGTGTGTGTGCACTTTTATATGATTACTGTAACTGTGTATGGTCAGTAAAGACGATAGATAAGCATAACCGTTGCACAATAACACTACAAACACCCGCAAAGTTATTTAGCTGCTGGCTAGCTGCAGCTTGTAGCTTCCAGCGTTACTATGTACAGTATGGTGTAATGTGGTGCGGTGTAGCGTAACGCAGGGATAGGCCTCAATCTGCAGAGCTCTGTGTCACAATCTGTATGCAGCTGGCCGGATGGTTTTCTATTGCAATCGCGTGACCACTTCAGGTAGCCCCGTATGCGTTCGTTTAATGGTCGTCTTCGTGTTAAATAGTTACAAAATTAAAATAAAGCGAATACTTGACGATTTATTTGGTGTATACTGATGAAGTTACTTTTTTTTTTTGGCCAAGGGAAGGGCGGCGGGCCACAATTATAACGTGGCGATGCGCCACTCTAAAAGCACACGTGGAGAACACTGTACTCACTGGCCACTTTATTAGGAACACCCATCCACTTGCTATTTTATCTAATCAGCCAATCCCTTGACAGCAGCACAGTGCATAAAATCATGCAGATACAAATCAATAGGTTTAGTTAATGTTCACTTCAAACATCAGAATGAGAGAAATTGTGATCTCTGTGACTTTCACTGTGGCATGGGTGTTGGTGTCAGATGGACTGGTTTAAGTATTTCGGAAACTGCTGATCTTCTGGGGTTTTCACACACAACAGTCTCCTAGAGTTGACACAGAATGGTGCGAAAAACAAAAAAACATTGAGTGAGCAACAGTTCTGTGGGTGGCAATCTCTGTCTTGTTGATGAGAGGTCACAGCGGTGGGTTTCCCAAAAGCCTCTTAACACTAAGAGTGTCTTAACTAGGGGAGTGAGTGTTTATTGTGCTGCTCGCACTACCATTTAATGATAATCTTTGTGCTGCGATGCTTTTGGGAAACCCACCCCAGATTGGTTCGAGTTGCCAGGAAGGATATAGTAACTCTTTACAACCATGATGAGCAGAAAAGCATCTCGGCATGCAACAGCAGAAGACCACATTGGGTTCCACTCCTGCCAGCCAAGAACAGGGATCTTAGAATCAAGAACAAATTCCTATTAAAGTGGCCAGTGAGTGTATGTATTGTTAATGACAGGAAAAGAAAAAAAAAAAAGACAAATTGATCAGAAAACAGCTGACTTCATCTTATAGTTTCATATTTAATTTTAAAAGTTTACCATGTTAAACTTTTTTGACAGAGTTTTGCTTTCTTTTTTTCTTTTCAAATTGCCAATCCCAAACATTCATTCATTTTTAAACACAAATTTTTCATAATACAGTAGTTTGTTGTTTTTGGGTTTTTGTTTTGTTTTTAAATAGTGTTCGTGTATGACTGACAGTTTGGTTGCAAACCTGTATATCATGATACATACAGGATTGTGTGTAGTATAAATGTCTTTGAGAATCATTATTTTTTTAATACTACCCCTAATTGCAGGTTTATAATTAATCCACTTCTAACACATCATCGTCTCTATAGTAATCGCATACAAAGGGACATGTGTGATGAACAATGTGCATAAACGGATTTTGTCAATGTGGTGTAATTTTCTGACGATGTTTATTTAGCATTATCGTAAGATGTTTCTGGTGGGAGTGCATTCAATTTTTTAAATTATGAAAATTCTGATATGGGGAAAGTGTTAGCGTGTGTGTTTGTATATTGGAGAGAAATGGAAAGGCTGGTGTTAGTAAACACTATAACATGAGCTAACTTGTCTTGAAGATGTTCCATAATATTATAAACAGATTTAAAGAAAAGTGTTTTTTTTTTTTTTTAATAGACATTTGTAATTGTTGGCAAATTGCTGTGATTATAAGAGAAATAAAATGCCTCAGGATATACTGTTTATTTTCCAAAATCAGCTTCAGTGTGTTAACAGCATCACATCACCCTGTTGCTTAATTTTTCTATCATCACATGCCCTGTCCTGTTTTATTATGTACCGCGACTTGGCCTAGTGGTTAGCGTGTCCGCCTCTTGATCGGGAGATCATGAGTGCTACTCACGGTCGGGTCATACCAAAGACCATCATAAAAATGGTACCTACTGCTGTCTGGCAAGGCACGCTGCAATACAGATGCAAGTGGGGAGTCAAACTCTCGCGGTTACCAGAGGACCAGCCCCCCACTGTAATCCTAACTATGTAATAGGTGAGAGGCCGAGGGAAATGGAGATGGGCGCAGTCCTATGTGCCACATGGCGTGGGAAGGGACTTTGACTATACCAGGGGTTCTCAACCTTTTCTGCTTTAAGGCCCACCTATTCGTACTTGTAACCAGTCGGGGCCCATTAAAAAAGATCCCCGATTATTTTGGCTCGTCTATTCTATTAGAATTTAATAACCTACTGTAAAGTGTATTAATGGGATGCAACATGACTCCCTGTTGCAGATGGGAGCCCAGGAATTAAATAAATGCAATAAAACAAACTGTTTTTAATTGTAGGTATTGTATTTAAAACTGCATGGATGTGCCAGAAGCCAAACCCTGCACACAGGACACTGTCAGTCAAAAGGGATTAATGATCCAAAAGTGGAGTCTGATTCATTAACACAAGAACTTATTGTCATGTTTGTGTTCAGCAAACAAGCAAGTTATTAAAACCAAGAAGTACACTCGAAAGAAGTGGATATAGAAACCACTCAGTGGGATTAGATCCTTACACGCTAACAAAGGATTTTTCCTACAAGTTGGAAAATGATCCATCCATTGAGTTCCCCGACATCTCAAACTACCTGGTGCTGCAGACATCGTTCTACACGGACATGCAGATGGAAACCTGGAGGAGCATGGAGGAGTACAACTTTTTATATGTGGCTGGGTTAAAGATCTGGGGATCAGGACACTACAAGATGGATGGCAGTAGCTGGATCTAAGTGCAGGAAGAGTATTTATTAGCAGACGTGATATTTACAAACGAAAGCAAAGCAGAGTATTTAAACAGCGTTATAAACATGGCTAGAGACAAACGTGATAATGATGATACTTTGCAAAGCCTCTGTGAAAACAGCGTCTGTGTCCGTATGTGCCAATTACGCTCAATCAGTATCTGGTGTTTCCTATAACGACTAGGTCCCAAGAACGCACTCCGTGAGCTGTGCCAGACTCAAGCGTGCGAAGGCGTGACAGTCAAGAGTTCACCTACTGTGTGACCACAACTTTCAGCTCACGGGTATATCGCTGCGCATCACCACCAAAATGCCTCATTTTCATCGATAACCCATTGCAAAGCATCGCAAGCTGCAGTGTGACCGTAGCATAATGAGGCAGATGTGATTTCGGATGCAGCCCAGTAATTGTACCCTACTACGAATAAAAAAAAAAAAAATAGCTTCAACTTGGGGGGGATTTGCGACCCACTAGATGGCGCTTCGTGGCCCCAGTGGTTCAGAAACACTGCTCTATGCTGCAGGTTCAGCGAACTGCATGATTCCGTATGTCTGAGTTTCAACAAAAAAGTGCGTCAGCGTTAAATACGATTCAAGGATTGTGAATGTGTCTCAGCTTATAAATACGATTGACGTGCTGTTAAAATGTATGTTTGTACTTCTCACAGACCGCGCTGCTTGCCTGGCTGACGCAAACACAATTATTTACTCCACACTAGCTAGTGAGAAACAGCTGATAAAATCAGGCCTCTTGAAGAAATTGTGTTTTAGGCAGCTCGTGCTGTAGCATTGCAGAATATTTAATCCTGTTTGTCGTGGTGCCTGAATGCTACAAAAGCAACATATGCCGCTTTTCCACTACCAACGCGGCTGAGTCAGGCTGAGCCGTGCCGTGCTGAGTCGAGCTGAGCGGGGCTGTTGGAGTTGCATTTCGACTACAACCGCGCTGAACCGTGCTGGCTGGAAGTGGGTGGACACATTGGGTGGAGTTAGCAAAAGTGGGTGGACGTCACGTGATGTCGTTAGGCGGCGCAAACAGTGACATCAGTGATCTTTTAAGCGGTAGTCTCACAACCCGGAGAGTAAACAATAAACATGGAGGACATGGAGTCGTTAGTGTTGCTGGTCTTGGTGCTGTGGCTTGTTGTCACCGACAACGCCAACAGATACTGGCAAGAGCGTATAGATGAGGCGAGGCGCATAAGGCTTCATAATTCTCGTAATTCGTAATTATTCTTCTTCCGGGTTTGCGGTGTTTACAGATCCCAGCGTGCTCGCGGGGCGTGTGTGGGCATGTGAGGACACTCCTCCTCACCAATCAGTGCACAGGGGAGTGTCTGCTCACGCCCCTAGCCCCACTCGGCTCGGTTTGGCTTGCTTCAGCCCCACTCCAAAACCGTGCGAGTTTTGGGGGCTGAGCAGGGCTGAAGCGAGCTGAGTCGTGCTGTTCTGAGATAGTCGAAACGCGAGCCGTGTCGGGCTGAAGTGAGCTGAAAAAGGGTAGTGGAAAAGGGCCATTAGTTACATTCACAGCATTCCAGATGTGCTTCGTGTGTATCGAACAGTACGTTCAACACTGCATAAATAAAGCAGGTGATTCATCCTGAAATGATGCTTATATTACATGAAGTGTTATTAACATTTAAGCTCAATCAGGCCCACACTCTCTCCTCTGAAAAAGTAACTTCCTGTTTATCTGGAATCAGGAGAGGCTACAGGGGTGTTTATTTAAAAAATAAATAAATAAGCCTTTTCCCAAGCACACTTTTTTTATGACACAATACAATAGTGTAATATTAATATTGCTATGGAAAAAAAAAAAACATCAAGCAGGAGCTGGAAGATTGTCCCAGATCCTTAAAGTCTGCTGTATGGGAGCGTCTTGGCTAATAGCACACCTACACGTCCAGATATCTAATCAGTCTAATCATAGTGGGTAACGAGGTTTGTAGCTCCAGATGCGGAGAGCCAGAGAGCACAGGAGGCAAAAATATGTCTGTGGCTGTAGAGAACACCATGATTTCAATAGCAGAATGTGAAATAAAACCCCTGTGCTTCAAACGCATCCCCAGAGAAAGCTTAGCCAGAGAGCTAATGTTTAATTCACCATGTTTCAATGATTGAATATCAATGTTATAAAAAAGGACAATGAATTGAAAAAGGGAAGGCTAAGGCACATATTCAGGCAATGCTTATGTTTGCTGAATTGAAAATGCATCGTATCATATTTTGTTGCACATCTAGAAGCTTCATTTCTGCATGCAAGCTGAGATCGAATGGGACCAGCCCCCGGGCATTAAGATTTTCATCTGAGAATTTGAGCTGTGAAGGGGGGAAAAATTACTGCTTTCTGCCAGGTGGGCTGTGTGAAAGTGCATATCACGGGTAAATTCAGGAGCAAGATCAATGTAATTCTCCTATTTTCTATTAAACTTTGGTCAAATATCTGTCACATTTTGTGCAATTTTTTTTAGCTTGCGCAATACCAGAAAAATTCAGTTGAAATCGAGCCATTTGAGGCGAATTGGTCCGCCTCTGAAAAAACTTGGCATTTGGATTTCCCGGGAAACATTGATTTTTGTGACGTCGCGTGCGGGACGCCTCCCTCTGAATCCTACGTCAGCGCTGGTTTGTTTATGAGAAAACGACCTGGTGGGTTTTCTGCAAATTTTTTCAACGTTGTCACGTAATTATTAAAATGGTTAACAGATGTATCATAGGAGGGTGTAGCAACACCAATCTTGATGGGATTAGTACTCATCGTTTCCCAAAAGACCGGACAATGAGAGAGAAATGGGAGCGCTTGGTCTACACAGGCTGTGCACTGAAACCGTGCAAAGCTCGCACAGCCTGCTCGCGCTTCCACAGATAACATCACAATTCTGGCTCCAGACTCCCTTGGGATTTTTCCAGACGCATTTTATTTTATTTTTTTCTGCTGTAGACAGATGGCCTTGTGCAAAATTACCCTTCCGGATGAGTGTGTCAAGGGACATTCTTTCATATAAAAAAAAACGAATTTGGTCCAGAATATGCACTTTAAGAGGTCAAATGAATTTAACTCTGTGAGGACTGGTGATGTGAATCGAGGAATTGCTCTCGAAAGCAGTGTCTGCTCTTTGTGTGCGTAAAAATTCATCAACGGTTTGCAGGCTACTACAGTGTTAATGTGGCTGGTAATTGTTCGAAATAAACTTGCTGTTAGTGCAGGTTGTAGTTTTATAAATTAAAGAAGCATAAGGTGTATGAGCGCGCACGCGCACACACGCTATCGCCTTGCCTGTGCTGCTAACACTGCCGCTAACTCGCTTTCCCTAAATACTAGGTGAGGAAATTTATAAAGCAGCAGTGTGGATCATCTCCAGCACGGGCTAACCTTTCTGAGCAGGACACACTTCAGTTTCATGTAAATTCAGAAGTGTTGCCTGGGCTAAGGAGAGAATTGCAAAAATAACAAATGGCTGTTGCTTTCTGTCCTGTGCTCATGCAGTCCTCTATGATGCTCTTTATTTTTATTGAGTTAAACATGTTTTGCTCTGTTTCTACTCAAGGTGTCTCTTAGCTGTGGGGAAATAAAGGAAATGAAAGCCATTAGCTGTTAATCTTTGAGGTATTAAGGACTGAGAGGTCAGGTCAGTTATACCTTGTTTCTGTGTTCTCTCACATTCTAGCTATTTCCTCTGTATAAGGCACCGACCACTTCAGTTTGACTTAATTTAATTGTCGCAAAGTAGATTATGTAGACATGGTCCCAAAGCAATTTTAGAGAAATCCGGATGCATCTCTAATAAGCAGGTGGCAAAAAACAAAACAAAATGTAAATAAGAAATCTTTAGATGAAGCAGACTCTGAAGGAAACCTGATCACTACAGTATACACTGAACACAGGACAGGTTCACGGCAACAAATATTGGGAAGTTCATGTTTTTCTGGTAGCGGAGATTATCCACTACAGCAGGGAGGTTATGCATAACCAGAGGTGGACAGAGTACCCAACTTAAGATGAAGTACAGGTCCCACTGGTCAAATGTTACTCCGATACAAGTGAAAGTTGTCCAGTCAAATTTTTACTTAAGTTAAAGTACTGAAGTACTTGCTTTTAGAAATACTTAAGTATTAAAAGTACATTTTCTGTCAACGCATAGTTGTATTATTGCCACAACACTTACAAAACCTCACGCTGTTACCAAAGACAGAAATGTGAATTCACAAAATGAACTCGTAGTGGTTTAACATTAAGCTAGCTAGTCAGTGAAGCTCCACCTGACATGCTAGCAAACACTTTTCAAACTCGAAATCATATTTGGTAGCTAACGCTACTAGAAAATAAAAATTTCTACATTCTGTTTATTTGGCAAGATTATGCTAAACCATATTTCTGAAAGGACTTCAGATAAATTTAACGTTATTCATGTTGGCGTAACTCCATTTTTACATGCTAACTAACAGTGTCCATGTTAACTAGCTATGTGTTAACGTTAGCCGTGGACAAGACTACGGCAACTTGGCGGGCAAATCCATAGAAAGTCATTTGACAAACCAGACTGCATAGCTATTGCAATGTTATCGCTAGCTCTAAAAGCACAGACAACTTCGTTGCAAGCTTTCTCTTGGAATAAAACGTTTATATACCTCTATATGCGCCCGCAGGTTAGGTTGGACGGCGAGTTTTTGTAGGCCGTGATGTGGTGCGTTTTCGGCAAACAAACCAAACATTTAAAACAAAACGAATCTTTTAATCCTTTCAGAAAACTGAAACATGGGTTCTAAGTAAAGCCATGGGTATGTGAAGAACCGCCTCTTTCCATTCTGCCATCAACTGATCGTGTTAAATAATGCTGCTGAGAAATAATTGAACTTGATTTTATAGTCTATGGGCGTGATGTGACCCGATTGATTACTGATAGACTGTCTCAGTGTCACCTGTGGGGGGAAAAAAAAATCACGTTTTAGAAAAGAAAAAAACATCCACTTTCAAAGCCACGTCATAGTAACAAGTACCTTGATAGAAATGTAGTGGAGTGAAGAGGACGATATTTGCCTTTCAAATGTAGTGAAGTTAGTCATAAGTTTCCAAAAAAAAAAACCTCAAGTAAACTACAGATAGGGCGGCACGGTGGTGTAGTGGTTAGCGCTGTCGCCTCACAGCAAGAAGGTCCGGGTTCGAGCCCCGTGGCCGGCGAGGGCCTTTCTGTGCGGAGTTTGCATGTTCTCCCCGTGTCCGCGTGGGTTTCCTCCGGGTGCTCCGGTTTCCCCCACAGTCCAAATACATGCAGGTTAGGTTAACTGGTGACTCTAAATTGACCGTAGGTGTGAATGTGAATGGTTGTCTGTGTGTCAGCCCTGTGATGACCTGGCGACTTGTCCAGGGTGTACCCCGCCTTTCACCCGTAGTCAGCTGGGATAGGCTCCAGCTTGCCTGCGACCCTGTAGAACAGGATAAAGCGGCTAGAGATAATGAGATGAGAACTACAGATACTCAAAGTGTAGTTAAGTACAGTACTCAGGTAAATGTACTTTGTTACTGTCCACCTCTGCACATAAGCAGCATCTTCCAAAAGTTTCAGTATTTGCGATGAATTTCACAGAGAATATCAGAGCAGCTCACAAGGTCAGCTTCACTGCATCTTCTCTTTATCACTACGATTGGGTTTCAGCCAGCGTGTTCTCTGTGATCAGTGTTCTTCAGGTGGATCTTATTACAGTTGTTTTTCAGGTTGGTAATTAAGGCTATTTTGCAAGTAACTGAAGAGAGCAACCAAACTCCCCCCACCAAGTGGTGAAGATGTACCTCTACAAGATAATATAACCTCCAAGGAAAAGAATAACAGACCCAACCTGGGCTCAAGTAGCTTTTCAGACAAATTTAAATGAAGGGCACTTCTTAACAAAATGTCCACAATTATTAAAATGAAAGCAATTCATAATGGATTTACTAATGTTACATAAAAATACATCACCTCTACTAATGTCTTCTTTCTAGGCAATAAACATAAAGATGATTGATAGGCGAGTGAGATTTAAAGTGCACCTGACACCAAAAAACATGTTAATTTGTTAATTTCTGCCATATTGAGTTGAATAAAATGACAGATTTACTTCACACATTGCGCAACAGAATAGTAAGAAACATCGTTTTGAATGGCCCACCACACAGATAAATCTATCACGGCGAGCCAACCCACGGCTGAGGAAGAAGGCGGATATGACGTCACATGCAGAACCGCTGACAGGCATTTTCTCAGCTTCTCGTTGTTCACCAGTGCTTTTGCAAGTGAATATTTTTGCGTCTGACTTGTGGATTTTGGTGAATATGCCTGCTCGTTGTGTGGCTGGGTTTTGCTCCAACACCAGGGAAGCCGGGTATAGTCTGTATACCTTTCCCAAGGATCCCGTCAGACGTGAAGAGTGGGCAAAACAAGTGCGCCGGACATGTGGACTCCCAATGACGGGTGGGCCTCTGACAGACTTGAGACACTTGTTTGATTAGCTGTTGATTGATGATTTTTTTTTCGGTGTAGATCTCCATCTTATAATGAGATATTTACTACTAAATAATAGCAATAGGTGAATTTGTTCATGATTCAAAGTTCTGCCACAGTTCCGCTGCAATACCGTGTTGGCTGGATCTTATAGGCCTAACATGCAATTGGATTTCATCAGTTCATAGAAGTTTTTATTCTTATCAAATAAAAATGTGAGAAAACGGCCCAAATCTAAAAGACCATGAACTTTAAAGAGAGCGTATTTTTTTTTAAAAGGAAATCAGTACGATAATATTGTCAATGATTGTCAATTTTATATGATAGAAGTATTTTATCCTGTTATCATTTACCACCTAAGATACGGCCTATTTTTCAATGAAAAATAACATTTCGTATTATGAATATTCATAATAACACAATAGCTCGCAAATTACTGAATCTTCAAATCTTCAATCTTGAAATTTGACCTGAATCGAAGGGTTTGTATGCAAACCTAAGGCGATTTTTGGTAATTATATCAATGAAAACCAATCCAATGCATACAAATAGGATGTTGTCGTATAAGATATGAGCAATCTTACTCCTTGCATGGATATTTCACAGTATTGTCTCTTGAGAGAATTCAGCATACTAACTCTGTTTAACAGGAAGTGATTAACACAAACAAGTGAAATGACCTAATCATTATCACATTGCCACTGATGGCAGGATGTGTAAGGTAAACAAATCCTGCTCAGGCGGCAGCCGGGATGTGTACCTCACCAATCCCACTGTCAGTGGCAACCAGGAATTTGTTGCAGAATAATACGGACTTGCTACTTGTGTTACAAATTTATTATTATTATTATTATAATAAATGTTCAGTCACTGTCATAAACTCTGTACTACACAGTACATCTATATCCTAGGTAAGTTTTTAGATGCTTGGTTACAGTAATAGGGGAGAGGCCTGGATTTATGCACCAGTCCACATCAAGACCGTGTGTGTGTGGGGGGTGGCGTAGACCGGGCAAGGGGTCATTCCCTGCCTAATCGGCCCCCCCTGCTTTCCTCCCTCGTGCCCCCCCAGGACTAGATCTATTATTATATTACCATTCAGTGCTTTGGAGCCTCCCGATGTCAGCTGGGATCACAACGTCCTCTGCATTGGTCCCGTCGTCGTCGTCTGTGTCCGAGTCGGAAATCTTGCCTTCTGCAGGCAAATCGTCCAGATACGGCTCAAAACGATAAGGAAAAATGCCACCCACTGCTTCGTCTTCATGTAATCCGACATGTCCAGTGTCAACCTCAAAAAGGGCCTCAGTTTCTGAAGACTGATCAGAAAATCGCTCTGTTTCGTCGGCCATAGCTGCATAGAAGGCCGAGCAGTCGTTCTGCATGTGACGTCACGGCAAATATGGCGGCCACTGACAGCGGCTTGGTGCTTGGCCAGATTAATGCAGCTGCGCACAAGGAGTTTCGTTCTGTTGGTGGTTAGTTCTATCATGAAAGTGATCAGTGGTGTTTGTAGTTTTATAGTACAGAAACCTATTTTAGAACATAATTTTGCTGTCAGGTGCACTTTAAATAATGTTTAAAAACTGAATACGGCTCCTGAGTGGCGTAACGGAAAAGCGTTCTCGCTATCATCTGGTGATCATTAGTTGGGATCTTGGCGAAGCCACGCCACCCCTAATGCTGCATAAGCAGCAGTTTGAAAAGATGGCATCATGTGCTTCCTCTGATGAACTTTGCCCTCCTTGGTTGGTATCTGTCATGTGACTGGGGAGAGCTGTCTGGTGGGTGGGAATTGGCCATGACTAAGTTATAGAGAAAATTAGGTGGGATGTGAACACACTAGCTTTGTTGTTGTGTTTTTTTTTTTTTTTTTGGTAACATTTTAAAATGAGCAATTTGTGTTTTCATTGTTTTGGTTTTCATTGCTGCTCTCGCTGCATTCTGTGTACAATTGAGGAATGGCAACGTCAGAAAAGTATTTGTGACTCAGTTAGTCGTAACAAGTATCAACTATTTGTGAATGAACCCTTGTTTTCAACCAGTTCAGTGGGTCTTGTGTGTTTTTGACGGGGTAAAATGTCACATCAGTGATGTCTTTCCAACACTTTGTTTGTTTTTTGGTTGCTTGTTTCAGTGCTAGACTAGTGAATAGAATAACGTCTGGTTCATAAACAACTTGGGATGCCATGTCTGCGTTTTTCGTGTAACTGACAAAATCTGTTTAGTATAACGGTACTCACAATCGTTTTTTTTGCTCGTTCATGATCTAAAATCATCACATCACCCACCCCTCTGTTCACCACATTTAGAATTCCTATAAAACCTGATTTTCTAAAATGGGGTCAAGCAAAAAGGGGTCAAGTGCTTCATCATGCAATGGAGCTCAGGAAAGTAGAGCTACGTTATAACTGGAAAGGTTTCCTGCACCGAACGTTATTTCAGTCTTTTCAGGTTTGATCTGATTTGTTCATGAAATACGTATTGATGTACCATACAGATTAGTCTGGCTCAAAGAAAGCACTTATTCTAAACAAAAGCCTGCAGGTCAGTGGTGGATTCATCACCAGTCCAGAACAAGCAGATTACATGTCTGGGCTGTGACTGTTCTTGTTATAGATGTCTGGTGGACAAGCAGGTTCTCTCATCCACCAGTTTAAAAAAAAAAAAAGGTTCATATGTGATCTGTTTAAACATAACATCCTCCAGTTGTATTATACAGGGTGTTTCAAAAACTTTGATATTATTTGATATGTAAATATCTCAGAAACTACATAGTCAAGGCAAATGAAACTGAACAGCCTTAATGTTGAGCAATATAAGATTTATTCCTCAAAATTTGAATGAGAAATTCAAAGGTGTGTGGATTCCATGAACAATTTCACAAATTTTCGATATTCGCGAACCCGCTCGACCGTCTCTTCCGATGCTGGTGGTCGTCCAGATGCTTTTGCCCTGCACAGACAGACAGAGCCTTCCTCTTTGAACTTTTTGTGCCGTGTCCAAATCGGCATTGCAGTTGGTGCATATTTTTTTTTAAAAAGAGAATTCTCTCATAAATGCACACTGCACAGTCTTGTTCAGGCGTACTCTAACACACAAAACGCCTTTTCTTTTCCAGTGAAGGGCATTTCTGTACCTAAAAAGATATATAAAAACATAAGAAATTTTGACCTGTTTTCACACATGCTGTTAAAATTTGAGGTCAGTTGAATGAGAATTGGCAAAGTTATTCGATTGTGAAATGATATCAAATTTTTTGAAACACTCTGCATATTTCATGCATTACCAGCATTCCCAAATCCTGCTACCTGCTCAACTGCACACAACAACTGAAGATGGGGAGGAATTATTTGTATTCATTTAAGGATAAGTACAGATGAAAAACTGTTGTGTATGTGGGTGGGTGTGCTTTTTTTTTTTTTAAATTTAAAGAATCAGTATCGCACGGATATGTGGAAACGGTGTCTAGTTATTTTGTGCCACAGAAATACTTAGAAGCTACTATCAGTGCTTGTTTCCGATTGGGTAGTAGGCATTCGTTCATCATCGACAACAGCTGATTATTTTCCTGTAAGAGCATATGGTCATGTTTTATTCCTGATGTAAAGGGACATTTGAGATAAAGGGTATTCCAAATCACAAGTGTTTATTTGGAAACTTATGACTTCACTACATTTGAAAGACAAATACCGTACTTTTTACTCCACTACATTTCTGTCGAGGTCCTTGTTATTATGAAGCGGCTTTGAAAGTGGCTGTTTTTTTGTTTTTTTTTTCTTTTCTAAAACGTGATTGTTTTTTTTTGCATGTGACACTGAGACAGCCCATCAGTAATCACTAGGTTCACATCACGTCCATATACTGTATAAAATCAAGTTCAGTGGTTTCTCAGCAGCATTATTTAACACAATCAATTGATTGCAGAATGGAAGGAGGCAGTTCTTCTGGGGAGTGCACGTACTCTTGGCTATACCTAGAACCCATGTTTGTTTTCTGAAAGGGTTAAAGATTCGTTTCGTTTTAAATGTTTGGTTTGTTTGCCGAAAATGAACCACATCACTGCCTACAAAAACTCACCGTCCAAACTGCGGAAGCATATTGAAGGTCTATAAATGTTTTATTCCAAGAGAAAGCTTGCAATGAAGTTGTCTGTGCTTTTAGAGCTAGCAGTAATGTTGCAATGGCTATGCAGTCTGGTTCGTCAAATGACTTTGTATGGATTTGCCTGCCAAGTTGCCATGGCCTTGTCTACAGCTAACGATAACACATAGCTAGTCAACTTGGACACACTTAGGTGGTGTGTAAAAATGGAGTTACACTAACATGAATAACTTATCTGAAGTCCTTTCAGAAATATGTTTTAGCATAATCTTGCCAAATAAACAATGTAGAAATTTTTCTTTTCTAGTAGCGTTAGCTACACAATATGATTTCGAGTTTGAAAAGAGTTTGCTAGCATGCCAGGTGGAGCTTCACTGACTTGCTAGCTTAACGTTAAACCACCATGATGGCACAGCAAGTGTTCAGTTTGTGAATTCACATTTCTGTCCTTGGTGACGGCATTAGGTTTTGTAAGCGTTGTAGCAATAATACAACAATTCGTTGACAGAAAATGTACTTAAGTATTTTTAAAAGCAAGTACTTCATTACTTAAATAAAAAATTTGACTAGACAACTTTCACTTGTATCAGAGTAACATTTGACCAGTGGGGTCTGTACTTTGACTTAAGTAATGAAGCTGGGTACTTTGTCCACCTCTGATATTCAAAACATTGAAACTTATCAATGTTCATTGAATGGGAGAATCAATCAATTAATTGTCTTATTTTCTTTGACTTACTTAGATTGAGTTGAGGATGATCCTTTATAAACATGCGAACCATTTTCTACATGGTCTTTTTTCAGTAAAACCTAGTTGAAACCGTGATTTCCTTTTTGGCGTTTGATTTACAGGGCACATTTACCATGTTAAAGGTTTGCCAGGACTCTGCCCAAGCCAAGCTTGTATAATTTGTTTCACGTCCCCTGATAACATTTCACGTCTTACTTCGTTGCCAGTAAATTAAGCTGAAACAGCTCACGTTAATTGGATCTTGAACCCATAGTGCCTAATGTGTTTCAAACTCTGGTTCATCTGAATGCCGGACAGTTTCTAAAACCACGTTCATGGAGTGAAGACTCCCATTGCTTGTTGTTGCTAGTCTCTTCATATCACCTGACTTCCTCTTCCTATCGCTATACCAACAGTCTCCCTGGGTGATAGCTGCTCTGTGCTTTCTCGCACCCCATACTTCCTGTGTGCTTTGCTGCTCAAAGACCTCCATCACTGCACTGGCAGCTTCTATTTCTGGTGTCTGGACAGAGAGTAAGGTGGGAGTGAGTAGTGGACATTACACCCACCCAAGTGGAGCTCATCTGTCTGCTTGGATAATGTAATTTCCCAGTATATCAAGCTGCACTGCACCCCAGGGGACAGCAGGCAGGCATCAGTCGGTAGCAGAAAGCGGGAAATAGATGATTCATCACGGCATAATCAATTTCCATTGGGTCCGTCCATATGAAATCACTGGAGGCCTCCTGACTGACCAGCTCTGATTTGTTTCATACTTTCACAAAATAATGTTATTCCCAGTAAACACCATAAAAAATTTCAGCCTTAGGCCATTATTAAAAAAATGTTCTGTTTCTGGTCCACCGGCCGGGTGAGTGCCGTTTGTGCGGTTGAAATTTTTTTTTTTAACGCCGGTTTTTCGACATTTTTTTCAGTTTCGTAAATCTAAAATCGAACTTGACATTTACGCATTCCCAGGGCTTTCCACTAAGGCTTATACTAGCCAGCCATGACAAATAAGTAGTCAGCTGGGGGGGAGTAAACACAAAATAAACTCCTGTGCACGCAGTTCCCAGGATTAAATGTATTTTCCACAGACCACTTATTTATTCACTTTACTCAAATACAAAGTAAAATGGCAGTAAATCTTCTTTCTTTTCTTGCGTATTGCATCATGAGGCGTTCCTGGCTTGTAAATCTCTTATTTTCGGTGCATGACACATTCATGCAGCTGAGCATGCTATGAATTAACAACGACAACGGTCTGCAGTGGGGCTACACAATTACACACTCAGCGAACATTTCTCCATTTGTGTATGAAAATACACTCCAACCACTCAGTTTGGTTTCATTTACAACCAACGGTGTCTTTTGATGCCAGCACATAATTGAACGAGAGAAGACTGGTTTACCAGAGACAAAATAAGCGTCATCTCTGCTTCTGTTCCCTCCAACGGCCCCGACGCACTACTGCCTCCGCCGAGTGCGCGTGCACACCACATGTCGGGGCCGCGGATGAGTTACTCTCCCTTGATCAACAAACTCAGCGGGGAATTTGTGGTTATTATCGGTACAAACAGCGCGAATCACAACTTAAATGAGTGCGGTTCAGTTTGACATCGTCAGTCCGTTAGATAACCATTTAATTTTATTAAAATCGAAAATTAATATTTAGAGCCTGTGGGCTACAAAAATAATAGTCATTAAAGTAGCCGGCTGGACTTAATTGTGTAGTCGGCTGTCTGGCCGGCAGCCGGCGCTTGTGGAAAGCCCTGCATTCCGCGCAGAATATAGAGTTGAATCAGCTCTGTGCATGCGCCGTGCGGCACAAAAAAATGCCAGCCACCATGAAGGAAGGAGATCCGGAGTTTTCAAACATTTGCTTAAGTGTGAAATCGCAAAATGGTATTCTAGCGAACAACAAAATAGTAAAGATTCAGAAAAACAAATCATTCAGTGATCATTTTAATAGTGTAATTTCATCCGAACTAGGCCTAACGCTCGATTTAGAACTACAAAAAGTCTGTGTGTCGGACATTTTAAGTACCTTTGTAAAAGTTTTGCAAATGTTGCAGTCAGCATTTAAAATGCTAACTTAAAGTTTTTGTACAAGTTTCAGTTGATTAAACTGTCATATTTTATTAAATGTGTCTGCTTTTGTAATAAAGTACTGAAAGAAAAGGCAAACACAGCATTGCAATTTCTTATCCATCCATATAAAAAAAAAAAATCCCTCCCTCCCGACTGAAATTTTTTGCTCACCCGGTGGACAGGAAACGGATTTTTTTTTTAAGGATGGCCTTATAGCTGTATTAAGGCCAATTTATGCTGACAACGCAGTCCTCGCAGACGGTGTCGCAGATAGCGTCTGCGTAGCCCCCCCACCTTCGCAGACGCTCTGCGCACACCTCCCAAAAATTGTGACCACCACAGAAGCCTCACAGACAGCGTCGCAGACGAGGGCTCTGATTGGTCCACTCTACATCCGCTGTACACGCACTTCCGCTTCCCTACTTTCTCGGTTTGGTTTGTTTTCACGACCGCCATTTTTAAAAACACGAGTGAAGATGGAGCAGCACGAAGAGCGGTTGATCGAGGAAGTACGTATATCTATACGACTCCAGTTCTAGTTATTATAAGTAACCGGAGGATAAACACTCCACTAACCACACCCACCAACTACTCCTAGCGATTTCGCGACTTCGCGCCCCCTTGTGTTGTAGCGGTGAATAACATCGCGCACGCCTATTACTCCCCGCTCAACGATAAATTACAACTGTCTGCGAAAAGCTATCTGCGAAAGCCTTGTCGCAAGAGCATGCAGAGGCCTTTAGTATTTGAGATATTAGGGCTTTAAAAATGGGTTGTGACACTGATTTTACTGTAAAAACGAGTGGTACAGAAAAAGGTGTTAAGTTCAAGAAGTCATTGCTTTTGAGCTATTCATGCTGGATGCATGAAATTTTCAGAAGTTGTTCTAAGGAACTAGATGTCTTTAACTGCTATGAAAGAAGATCCACAGTTACATATTTGTCAGTTTATAGCTTGCTGAAAACTGGAAAAAAAAAAGTTTAGTTTGTGCTTTGGAGCAGTTTTGGCCCTCTGTATTTCCACATTGAAGCACATCATATCTTTCAAATTATGGTATTTATTTCTCATGTTGTAGTACTATTTTGGTGACTAAGTATTCTTCTAAAAGACATAACATTTTCTGATCTATGAGGCATTAAAAATGAAGAAAAATTCCTTTTCACGCCTATATTTCAAATGCATATTGCTCATGTATAACAAGGTCTACCATAAAAAGAATTATACCACTGGAAAAAGCATGTCTTCATTAATATACTTACAAAATATGGAGTTGGTATCTTGAACCAAACTCTATTTATTAAGGTATCAAATACAGCATGTTTTGATACACTTGATATATGCTCCAAGTAATACATAAAAGCTGGAAATTGTCTCTCTTGCAGCTACAGTTCCTGGTAAATATGTTGTGTTTGTATGACCGACAATGGTGGATAGGTAACGTATGTGCAACATCAGCCGAAGAACAAGATGTGCAAATAGTAATCATGCATCCTCATGATCCCTCTAAGACTTAGAGTTGGCGCAGGAGGGAGGATATCTGTTGGGTGCCTCTTGTACATATCCTGAAGATTATTGATACTCGCATCAACTGGCACGGAATATAAACTTCCATCTGATGTTGAAAAGCAAATCAATACATTGTTCGAACTCTTCAAGTAGACAGTATATGTATGTTTGAAGTTTTGCTTCGACTGACACTGTAGTTTGTTTAAATTGTAGAACTGGGTCTGGTAAAACTTGCAGAATAAAGATAAGCTAAATATTTAGACATAAAATACAAATATTAGTTCTCTGATGCAATTTTGTGATTGTATTTTAAGTACAGTGGCTCTGTATATTATATTTCTGTTTGTGGTGAAACATGGCGTATTTGATATCTTAATAAATACAGTTTGGTTTAAGATACCAACTTCATGTTTTGTGAGTATATTAATGAAGACATGCTCTTTCCAGTGGTATAATTCTTTTTATGGTAGACCTTGTTTTACATAAGCAATATGCATTTAAAATATAGGCGTGGAATGATTTTTTTTCCTTCATTTTTAACGCCTCATAAATCAGAATTTAATTTCTTTTAGAAAAATACTTAGTCACCAAAATAGTAGTACTACAACATGAGAAATAAATACCAAAATTTGAAAGATCTGATGTGCTTCAATGTGGAAATACAGAGAGCCAAAACTGCTCCAAAGCACAAAACTTAAAAAAAAAAAGTTTTCAGCAAGCTATAAACTGACAACTATGCAACTGTGGATCATCTTTTATAGTAGTTAGACATCGAGTACTTAAGAACAACTCGTGAAAAATTTCACGCATCTAGCATGAATAATTCAAAAGCAATATGACTTTAGCACCTTTTTCTGTGCCACTTGTTTTTACAGTAAAATCAGTGCCACACCCCATTTTTTTTTAAAGCCCCAGTATCTCAAAAACTAAAAGATATAAGGCTGAAATTTTGTATGGTGTTTACTAGGAATAATAACATTTTAGTTTGTGAAAGTATGAAACAAATCTGAGATGGTCAGTCGGGAACATTTTCTGAAATCTGGTGATTTGAGGTGGATTTATGCCACTGTAATGTTGTGCTTGATTATGGCACCTCAGTTCTTGCGCCAGCTGTCATTATTCCTGCTTCATGTCAAACCTGGATTAACCCCATGCAGGCCACTGGGGTTTTGGTGACTCCAAGGACCCCTTCCATAGTATCATCAAATATTTTGAATCTCTCTTGGTAATGTACTGTTAGCATGCATATAGTTGCAAAGCTATGCACATGTACAGTATGCATTAGGGATGTAATTAAATACAAAGACATGATTTGGAATGAGCAGATGTATTCTAAAGCCCCGTCTACACGATCATACATTTGTCCATGGACATAGTCATACAAATGTATGATGATGTTCATGGACAAATGTATTAATCGTGTGGACGGTTTTCCCAACAAACTTGAACAACGTCATACTTGTATGACGTTGTATGATGATGTTCATATTTTTAGAACCGTGTTTCTACTTTCCAACAAATGTTCACAACATCTTACAACATTTTGGGTCATCCACCGATCAGATTGTTAATTCGGGTTATGTGACATACAAAATGTATGATCGTGTGGACAGAAATCCACAACATGATCATACAAACTTGAACATCATCATACATTTGTATGATGATGTTTTGGACAAATGTATGATCGTGTAGACGGGGCTTAACAGACGAGTCGGAGACGCACCCTTCCTTCCGACCGACCTACCTACCTCTCTCTAAAGTCCTTCCTGTGCCATATGGCGCATTAGGGCGGCACCGATCTCTGTTTCCGGACCTCTCGTCTATTACATAGCTAGGGTTACAGTGGGGGGGCTAGTCCTCTGGTAACCGCGAGAGTTTGACTCCCCACTCGCATCTGTATTGCAGCGTGCCTTGCCAGATGGCAGTAGGTACACCTTTTATTTATTTATTTATTTTTATGATGGTCTTTGGTATGACCTGGCCACGAGTAGATCCTGATCTCCTGATTTGAGAGGCGGACACGCTACCCACTAGGCCAACTCGCAGTACCTACCTACCTACCTGCATATAAACCTTGCCGTAAAGGTTCACAGGGCAAGCAGGAGGGTTTTAATTTTTATCTAGGCGTGAGCAAGCATCAAATAGGAAGCTTGTGGGACAAACTACTACTGGGCAGTATGTCCAGGAACTTGTATCATCGGTTTTTTTTTTTTTTTAATTTTCTAAGATTTTGGTGGTTTCATGGTATAGCATGTATATTATGGTATATTACAGGTTTATGGTTTATTCTACAGTCAGGAGTACATAGAATATAAAAACATTTTAATTTCGTCATGTATATAATGACTGCTTTGATTACTATAGGGTTTTCTTGGCCCTGCAAAATGGCACAATTTGTGAAGGGATCCGTATGCATGAAACAGTTGCAGAATGTAAACAGTTTTTATTTTGCAAACTGCAATGTAGTAAAAACAGAACTTAAATAGATATACTGACAACTTGAATACTGCTTTAATTTCAGAAGAAAATAGAGTAAGTTGTAGGTAACCAATTATTATGTTATAAAGTTATAACCATTAGTAAGAAAGATACACAGTAAATAGTGGTCCCCTCTTAATCCACTCTGCACAGCGCTCCATGTTTCTAGCGGCGGCCATGTAATTCCCCTTCTGTTTGCTTATCTCGTCTCCACCCGCGTCTCGTCATTGGTTTGTTCCCCATTTTGTAGTCATCACATTCACCTGTTTAACCCTGATTAGTTAGTCTATTTCAACCCTGTTTTTTTCCAGTGCGTCTTTGCGAAGTATATGTGCTGCGTGAGCTTATACTGGCCCATACCAAGCATCTTGTTTTTGTCCCTAGTTTTGTTTCTGCTAATCTGTATGCTGGTTGTCTGAATTCTGCCTGTTTAACCACGACCTTGCTTCTTCACGTGTTGAATTTATTCTTCTAATAAACTCTCTAAATACTGCACTTGCATCCATCTTATTTACCTCACAAACATTCATCTGTCCATTCAATAGACCGTTTATCCGATAGGGTCCCGGGGAAGCTGGAGCCAATTCCAGCGGATTTTGACCGAGAGGTGGGGTACACCCTGGGTAGGTCGCCAGTTTATCGCAGGGCTAACATAGAGATGAATGACCGGTCACATTCACACTTATGGGCAACTTAGAATCTGCATGTCTTTTGCACTGTGTGAAGAAACCCATGCAGGCACGGGGAGACCATGCAAACTCTGCACAGAAATGCCCCAGTCGACTGTAAGATTTAAACCCAGAACCTTCTTGCTGTGAGGTGACTGTGGTAACCACTGCACCACCGTGCTGCCCCAGCAGCAAACAATATTATATAATCGACAGCCTATTGAAGCATTATAGCTGTTTTTTCAGCAATGCTACAGTATGGTGATGTGAAAAATTCATACCGTATGTGAAATTAAAACCGGGATACTGGATGAACTGGTCGACTACCCAGCACGAGAAGATGCAATGAATTTACAGCATTCATTCATTCCTACTTAGTAACTGCCTGGCCAGGCTCAGAGGTTCAAATTAGTTTACTACTTTGTACGTACTTTGACCGTATGTTAATTCAGCCATGGCTGTTAATCCAACTCACTAACACTTCGCTAGCTTAAAAAATTAACTTGTTTTTGTTAGTTGGTTTAAAGGAACAGTCCACCGTACTTCCATAATGAAATATGCTCTTATCTGAATTGAGACGAGCTGCTCTGTACCTCTCCGAGCTTTGCGCAACCTCCCAGTCAGTCAGACGCAGTCAGACGCGCTGTCACTCCTGTTAGCAATGTAGCTAGGCTCAGCATGGCCAGTGGTATTTTTTGGGGCTGTAGTTAGATGCAACCAAACTCTTCCGCATTTTTCCTGTTTACATAGGTTTATATGACCAGTGATATGAAACAAGTTCAGTTACACAAATTGAAACGTAGCGATTTTCTATGCTATGGAAAGTCCGCACTATAATGACAGGCGTACTAACACCTTCTGCGCGCTTCGGCAGCGCATTGATATCTGAGCTCCCTATCAATGCGCTGCTGAAGCGCGCAGAAGGTGTTAGTACGCCTGTCATTATAGTGCGGACTTTTGCAGCTCATCTCAATTCAGATAAGAGCATATTTCATTATGGAAGTACGGTGGACTGTTCCTTTAAACCAACTAATAATAATAAATAATAATAAATTACCAAACAGCTAAATTATGGTATATTTCCAAATTATTAAGATCACTTACCATATTACATAACATATGCACCCTTTTGAATTCTTTGAGAAGATTGGGGACTTCATATATTGTTCACACAAATAAACACAGTTTGTTTAATAAATGAATTTATTATAACAAAGATAAAAATAATAAATCAATATATACAAGCAGTGAGGTGTGTATATACATGTGTGGTGTGTGTGTATATGGCCTAGCTTGTTGCTAGCTAAAACAAAGGAATGTTATCTAAATAGAACAAAGGATTAGCTCTGTTGCTAACGTGTGCTTGTGTGTGTGTTGGACTTGACCATGTGTTTAGCCTCGTGTAGCTAACTACACGTGGTGGAGGCCTAGATTAGCCTAGTGTTGCTAGTGTGTTTGTGAAAGGCCCTATGGCCTAGCTAAAGTGTGTTTGTTAGGCCTGGTGAGGCCTACTGAACACGTGTTGCTAAAGACAAGGGTATTAGCCGTAGCTAACTAAAAGCTAGCTTGTGGATTTCTAGCTGAGGTGTGGTTTATCAGGCCTGATGGCCTGCTGAGCACATGGTAGGCCTTGATTAGCTTTGTGTTGCTAAGCAGACCAAGGGAAGCTGTAGCTAACCCACTAGCTCATAACCATACTGAATCCACTGAAATCTTGATGAGATCAAGATGTATAATAATGAAATTAAAATGTTAGTAAGAATGATAAGAGAAAGAGAAGCATGCACAGCCAATCTATTAAACAATTGAGAGAACATAGAACCAAAATAAATCAACACGCTGCGTGTTTAACAGTGTAACAGAAACCTGGGTTTAAATTCACACTATTTCAAATCAAAGCAAATTCCTAAGACTATCTTAATTATGCCCAAATGCCAAAATCTTACTTAATCCTGCCTTTAGCAAGATATGAAGAACTATTCGCCGGTGTAGTTTCGGGCCTCGCCGTGGGAGCATGTGAGCCGCTCGTGATGGAGGCGCAGAAAACTTTCGGGTCCAGCGGAGCACTTGGGTGGTTCCCGTGGAAAGCAGAGGATTCTTGGTCCGAACCTCAGCGTTCATGAGGAAAAGTCTCTGATCAGAATAAGATGCACAGCGCTTTTGAGTTAAAAAGGATTCAATCGCTTCTTAACTTTTAACTGCCTGGGCTGCAGTCGTGACGTCACTTCTAATAGGGCTGTGCGATGTCCCCTTAATTGGCATCGACGATGTTTACAGTGCAAACATCGTGATGGACAATCATATCGTGGGCGGGGGGAGGGGGGATTTTAATACCACATTATTAAATATATTATTATTATTATTATTATTATTAAAAGCATTAGATACTCATCCGAGGCTTTGGCACGTAAAGAAAAAAAAGCGCCAGGTGATGTGGAATATTTGGCCTTGATAACGGATATGTGGTCCAGCTGCAACATGATGCCCTACATGTCAGCTACCGTACATTATGTGGACCGAGAGTGGGCAATGCAGTCCAAATGCCTGCAGACGAGTTTCATGCCAGAGACACATTCAGTGGACAATTTAGAAGACGCATTGCGCGAGACACTTGCCGAATGGAAAATAGAGGAGAAAAAGATTGCCTGTATAACAACGGGGCGAATATTGTCACAGCCATCAGGCAATTGAGATGCCGTGGTTAAGTTGTTTTGGGCACAATTTGAACCTGGCCATAACCAATTCGCTTGCGCAACAGAGGGCCAGTACAGACCGAGTGTTTGGAGTTTGCCGAGCAGTCAATACTGCGTTTGCGCACAGCTGGCTTCGGAGAAATGAGCTGCGCAAAGCGCAGGTGGAAATGAACCTCCCCGAGCACTCACTGATCACGGTAAGATATTAATCTGCTCTAGCAATGAAAGACTAGTATTCAAACTATGAGAAGAAACTACACTTAAGCTATTACTCATGGTTTATTTACACCATATCAATTGAAGATGCGTTTCGGCCTTTAGTGCGCACTTGAACGCGCTAATTTTTCCAATTTATTAGTGTTTGAATTATTGCACCAGCTTTTAAAATCATGATTTAATATTGTTTTTTGGTTTTTTTTTTTACTGTCTTTACATTTATCAGAATCACCTTCATTCTTCCCTTTGGTTTGACATTATGGCTTAGAGTGGACCATTTTGTGTCTGAAAGTAGGCCTATTTACCAGATTAAAGTTATTTGACTTCTGCCGAAGTCTGCGCTTCACTGCCGTTTGGGGTGCAATATTTCCCGACTGAAGTCGTTAATAGTGGCTATTTGTTTGAACAACATGACAAATTTTACATTAAAAGTATAGTGTAGGCAAAAAAATGAAGTCAAAATTTATTATTAGTAGTATACTGTATTTGTGTAACCACGTTATGTTCACTAGCACGTCCCTGCACCATAGCCTACGTGAACAAGCGGTAATAGGATATTACTTTATAATGATTTATATAATTATGTATTTATAATTGTTATATATTAAACAAAACTAACAAAAAACTAACTTTTTAGGTTAAATAGGCCCAGATGATACCGTATATGCATGATTATGACAGGAGGGGGCGTGGTATCACGATGGTGGCTCTCCATCGTGATGGACGACCACCATCGTCGATGGACGATGGCATCGTCTATCGGCACAGCCCTAACTTCTAATACAAGTAAACCGGTTGTAACTCAGGTTGAGTTTAAAGATCGCGCGACTCTAGAGTTGACCTTTGCCAAGGGTAAGAAAGAAAATCACGCTGAGTGATGGATCTTGCAAGAAAGAAGACGTCTTTTTGATGGAGAGCGCCTCTTTTGTGCGTCTAGACTCGTTGAAAGCCGGACGCGAGAGACAACATGGCGGAGCTTCCGCTTGGATTTATGCGTGCATGGCAGACTGACGTAGATGATTCCACCCACGTGTGACGTAGGTCACATGGAAGTTGCCTGGGAATTGTAGTTCTGACACAAGATGGCGGCATGATACCTACAGTTTTCTGCAAATTTCTTCATTATCGCATAATTATTAAAATGGTTAACAGATGTATCGTAGGAGGGTGTAGCAACACCAATCTTGATGGGATTAGTACTCATCGTTTCCCAAAAGACCGAACAATGAGAGAGAAATGGGAGCGCTTGGTCTACACAGGCTGTGCACTGAAACCATTCAAAGCTCACGCAGCCTGCTGGCGCTTCCGCAGGTAACGTCACAATTCTGGCTCCAGACTCCCTTGGGATTTTTCCAGACGCGTTTTTTTTTTTTTTTCTGCTGTAGACAGATGGCCTTGTGCAAAATTACCCTTCTGGATGAGTGTGTAAAGGGACATACTTTCATATTTAAAAAAAAAAAAAAAGAAATTGGTCCAGAATATGCCCTTTAAATAAAAAATAAGCCAACAGCCAGACCAAAGACCAGACAAATGTTGATCGTTATGTATTGTTTAATACTCTGTTTTGCTTATCAGTCGCTAAGAAATCAATATTATGAAAAGAAAACCTATTTAGAGAAAATTAAAAAATAGAAATGAGGAGCATGTTGTTCTGTTCCCTCAGGTCACTGACAAACGAGGCGTGTTGGCTTCAAATTTCCCCTTCCTCCTAACAATAAACCATGCTGAGGATGTTCACTAACTTCACAATACGCAATCCAGCCGCAGTATAGAAGCAGAAATTTCACACCTTTCTTTGAAGAAAGTAGTTCTAAGCATCCAGACGATGATAGGCTTTCACCACTTCTCTGGTGTAAACACAAACATTATGAGCTCATCATTTTGCTTTGACAGCTTTACATTTTAAAAATGGTGCATTTAGGAATGGACGTGCGCAGTAATTACATTATTGTTTCTCACTGGCCTGAGGGAACAACAGAACAACATGCTCCTAATTTTCATTTGACATTCTGTCCATAACTCCATCTACCAGGCACATGAATTGTGGTTCTTTGCTATTATTTTGAACGCTGTTTCCCACCGGCACGATATGTCCTAGGAAGCATGACCTCGCTTCCTGCGCTCAAGAATATTCATTAGAAATGGTCTATATGTCTGTGATTTACATGAATCATGAATTTATATAATTAAGAGTGATTTCACACAGCTGCTTTCTCATTTGCCCTTGTAAGGGAGCAGCCACTGTGAAATGCCGCTCGAGCATTCATGCATTTTGAATGGCTTCACAAACTGAACACTGAGTCAGTTCAGCTTAAGAGTCTGGTGAGTTATACTTTGAAAGTGATCTGATTTTATTTATTGTTCCTTCTTCGAACAGTCAGCCTTATGAATGTTACGCAGCTCTGTTGTTGAGTAATTGTAATGATTGTGCCATTATTGGAGTCATAGGACACAAAGCACCAGAAGTAAAAGTTATTCACGAAGTATTGTTTTAATATAAGTAGCCTTCAAAACCACTGTCATTTTACTCAGAAATAACTGGAATGTTAAGCATTACATTTATGACAGCATCTCAGCACAGTCAGTAATTGCTGCAATCACTTGGGAGATGAATGTTTAATTAACGGCAGAAAATCTCCCTGGTATTCACAGTAGACAAGCAAAGTAAAGCTACCAGGAACAGTGTAACTCGTGCAAAAGGAAACTGTACAGTAAAAAAGCCTTATTTAAGTTATTGGACAAACTTTTAGGTACGTCACGAACGTCTGTATTTACTCGACGCTCAGTAATAGCAGTTCAGTTTGAATGTCAGAGCCGTGTGTGCTGCATTATTATTACGTGTTATCTGTATAGAAGGTTTCGCTGTGATGTCGGGCTTTGATCATTTGAGTAAATGCACAGCTCCTTTATCTTGTCTTAGCCAGATCCCTCACAACTTATCAGATCTGCTCTGATGAAGCAAATCCAGTGTAGATAATTTTGGCAGCCTCATCTGCACATGTAGTGGAAACGTAGTGGTATTTTAGGAGAGCAGTTTGTCCTTGAGTCATCGACTGTGTGTGTGTGAAGGAGGAAGGGATAAATTCCCCCTTGCAGTGAGAAAGACCTCGGCGTAGATGTGAGTTTGACCTTCCCTCAGACGAACAGATGTTTTATGTCTACGCCACCCTGGCCATCTGTTTGTGTGAAAAGCATGGCTGTGATGTAGGTCATGTGCTCGTAAAGTGATCCTGACCACAGCAGGATCTGTTGAATATTACATGGACTTGCAAACATTGAGCTGTTTTTCCTTTCTGCTGCACTGAATGCCATTAGACAGAGATGTAACACCGCTATAATGAAATCACTATTGAAATGTGTGCTGGGAAAGAATGATTGGCACAATCGGCACAGTAATACCACAGGGCACAGGATTTGATCCTGAGCTTGGGTTACTGTCGGTACAGAGTTTCACACGTTCTTCATATGTTCACATGGGTGCCTTCTCTGGTTTATTCCCACCTCCTAAAGCATGTAATACTCTTAAGTGTGTCTGATGGATGAATAAATGATAATTTGCATAAAGTTCCAGTTTGCTGTATATATATATATATATACACACACACACACACACACACACACACACACACACAGTGTGTGTATATACACACAGAGTACCAGTCAAACATTCAGGGACACCTAGTTTTCAATGTGGTGGTGTTTTTTTTTTATTAATTAAGACACGTCACGTCTTAAAGTAATGATGGATGTCATTTCTCTTTACTTATTTCAATGGTTTTTGACATAATCGGGATTACTACAGTTGTGGAATAGGGCTATTTATGGGCCTTTTCCACTACCCTTTTTCAGCTCACTTCAGCCCAACACGGCTCGCATTTCGACTACCTCAGAGCAGCACGACTGAGCTCACTTCAGCCTTACTCCACCCAAAACTCTCACGGTTTTGGAGTGGGGCTGAAGTGAGCCCAACCGTGCCGAGTGGGGCTAGGGGCGTGAGGAGGCACTCCCCTGTGCACTGATTGTTGAGGAGGAGTGTCCTCACATGCCCACACGCCCCGCGAGCACGCTGGGATCTGTAAACACCGTAAACCCGGAAGAAGAAGAATTACGACAAAGAAGATGATGATGATCAGAAAACTAGAAGATGGAAGACCAACCCAAGAGAGGAAAGGCACCAAGACCAGCAACACTAACGACTCCATGTCCTCCATGTTTATTGTTTACTATCCGGGTCGTGAGACTACCGCTTAAAAGGTCACTGATGTCACTGTTTGCGCCGCCTAACGACATCACGTGACCTCCACCCACTTTCGCTAACTCCACCCAATGTGTTCACCCACTTCCAGCCGGCACGGTTCAGCGCGGTTGTAGTCGAAATGCAACTCCAACAGCCCCACTTAGCTCGACTCAGCACGGCACGGCTCAGCCCGACTCAGCCGCGTTGGTAGTGGAAAAGCCCCATTAGTGTGTTTTTATTATTTATTGGTTGATGATCTCAAATGCATTAAGAAGGCAAGAAAGTCCACAAATTAGCTTTTGACAAGACTTCATTCTTTTCAGATTTATACTAGCATGTTATTTATCTTTTTATAGCTATTATTACCTAATCAAGAAAAAAGCAGTTAATTAAGTCACTGAAGTCCAGTGGTGTTAAGCTGGGGCCACTTGAGATGCAGTGCACATAATTAGGATTAGAACAGCCAGGATGTGATGACAAATCAGCAAGCGTTTCCTCTCACCATTACAATATTAAGAATTTTAAATGTGCAGGGCGAGACACGATGAAAAGGGTTAATAATATAACAGTTAGGAATTGTTGAAGACGGGTATCAAAGAGAACAGGGGAGTTCACTCTGTAGCTCAGGTTTAATCCTCAGTTTAGATTAGATTAGATGAGATAAAACTTTATTGATCCCTTTGGGAGGGGTCCCGCAGGGAAATTGATTCCAGCAGCATCATTACAGATAAACAGAGAAAAGAAATAGAGAAAAACTTCTAGATAAATTAAAATATATTAAGTATTTACATATACAGATATAAAAGAATAAGATATGGGGAAGAGGGGGAGGGGGAAGTGGGGTTAGGGTAAGTGTGTGTGTGGGGGGAAGCAGGAAAGATATTGCACTTTATATTGTTTTGCGATTACTAATAAAGACCCACCCCTTTATTTTTACAGGCCTCTGTAAACGTTTGCATTTGTTTTAAATGTTGAAAGAAACCGATTAAAGTGGCTAAACATGTTACAGGAGGTCACGTCTTCATCCTCTCATTCCTCAGTAAATGAAGGCAGGGAGATGATCCAGACTGTGCTAAACCTAACAATGAATACCTTTAGCATAACCGTTAACTTTGCCAGTCCTGGCTGGATAATAAGTAACCGAAAGGCTTGAACCGTAGTCTGTGCAAGGAATCATGGGAAGCAGGAATGAGGTGGATAAAGTGGTTGCAGATCTGCATATCGTAGAAGAGTCGACTGTTGTCCTTGGCAGAAGTCTGCACTGTCCGAGTGCCCTTCCAGTTTGTCATGTGATTGGAAAAATACTGAAACAACTGTTTGTATGGGAGTGTTGGATTATTTATTACATTCACTGAGAACTTGTTTCACGAACAAGATTCTGTGAAGTAAATGAAGTTCAGTTGCTTTAACTCTCACAGAGGTAGAAGCTGGTTAAAGAGTAATGTTCAGAGAATTGCACGGATGATTGAGTTGGAAATGGGGAAACTTGCACACTTGGTTACAGATGATTTATGCCTTTAGATAATGAAATAAACGTGCTTATAGATAGTAATGAAGGAAAATCGGAGGCTTTGGGTTTAACATTATTATATTTTTTTTTGCTGGTGTTTAAAATTTCATTTTTTTCACAAGTAAATGACACTACAGTGGGGTGATTTCATTCGGAAAGCTTACTGTTTGGGCAGTGCCACCCAGGCCCAAGCTGTATAAACAAAAATTCTGAGAAGTTTGTTTTGGCGATACTCAAATTTTCAGTCCGTTTCCTAAAAATTCTTCATCCATGAAGTGTTTGTTTTGACAACATAAACACAAGATGCTTTCTTGTGCAGCACACTGTCACTTGTACACTGTCAAACGTTGAAATTAAAATACCTAACTGCTCTGTAACAGGTTCTTTCGTCTTTGATTTGTGGACATTACACCAAAAGAGCAGATTCAGAAAGGCGCATTTACAGAAGGTGTGTGTTTTATCGTGGACTGCGCTTCACACTTCTTTCACTTATTCATGCTGTTTGGGCTCATCAGGGTGTTTTTTTTTTTTTTTTTTTTTTTTTTTTTTTAAAAGAGGTTCATAAATCTTAGAAAACACGAATAAAGTTTTATCACATAATTCTCAAATAATAATCTTCATACTTTGGCAAAGTCAAAAAGAAATGAAAAACGCCAACATATAGAGGGCTGTGCTGATCAGAATCAACTAGGATTCATTACATTTCTGCAAATGAAAAAGGAGGAAAGAAAGAATGGATTCAACGGAGTCATATCACAAACCTAAAAAACAAAACATGGATTAGGAAAAGGATATATATTTTTTTTTTAAACTGGAAATGTTGTATATAAACACTAGTGCTGTCAAAAATGTCGCGTTATTAACGCGTTAACTTGACTCAATTTTAACGGCGATAATTTTTTTGATCGCGAGATTAACGCTCTGTGACATGATGTAGGTTTTTCATAAGCTTTTGAAACTGCCAGGAACTTGGAACAGAGACTTTGCTTAGAAAAACAATAGCAGCTAGACTGTAATGCCACACCCCGCACAGCCAGAGTCCTCTGCCCTCCTCCCCCAAAGAACCAGCACGGGCAGGGCGCGCAAGTAGAGATGGGATTTATGGCTCTTTGATGGGATCCGCATCTTTGTGATCCGTTCTTTGAAAAGAGCCGTTCAAAAGACTGGCTCATTTGGCTCTTTTTAAATATTTATTCAGTTTTAAGAAGACAGCGTCTAAAGAAGCCAGATCCCTCTGAACTGTAAACTCAATGCTATCCCAGAAACCCTTCCTGTAATATGCAAATTTGGCCGCCTGTGATTGGACAGCGCGACGCATCAACAGGCAGAAAGTGTAAAAGTACAAAATGTGTTAAGTGAGCTGAAACAGTAAAGATCAGATTCAATGCAATATTTATCAACGAACAACTTAAACTTAATATAATAGTGTACTTTATATTATAATCAAGCATGTCAAGCCTACCGTCACTGTGTAACCTGTCTCTCTGATTAGAGTTGTAGACTAACTCAAGCAGTAGATCACTTCACTCATGGTTCTCTTGCTAGCCCCGCGCCGGTGCTCGACTTAGGTTTCACTTTGCAGTGGCTGTGTCAAGACGTGTTATGCTTTGCAATAAAAAAAACATTGGTACAAAGCAAGCCCATTCACTTTTTTATGCTGATAAGAGAATTACAATGTTTTTTTATGTGACACAAATGTGCGATTAAAATGCGATTAATCGTGAGTTAACTATGACAGTCGCGACATTAATCGCGATTAAATATTTTAATCGCTTGACAGCACTAATAAGCACACGTGTGTGTGTGTGTATAAAATGTGTGCGCATGTGTAATTTTTACTATAAACCTTATTGTGTTTGCAATATAAGTAACTTGGTGTAAAATTTATTTAACTGGATTAAAAAAAAGCAGTGATTTTCATGTTTGTAGCTATGTATATTGTATTAAATGCTTCAGTTTGGAAAAAAATTATTTTAAAACTTGGTAATTTGAATGAAAAAAAATTATATCAGATGTTTACCGATTTATCTGCTGTTATTCAAAGTTTCAATATCAGAAAAGGAAGTGACATCAAACCACTGAAAAAGGCAAAGTTTTAACCATTTTTGTTGCTTATTATAATCTAAATAAAACGCTGTCTGCATCCGTGAAACCAAATAAATGTTTTGTTGCGATAAATTAAATTAAAATTGTCATTTTCCACCTTTTCTAGCTGAATGTAAATATACATGCCTTGTTATTTTGATTTCACCAAAATCCAGGAAATCTGCAGGCAAAGCAATGGTGTGTAGAGTAAATAGACAAAAATGATCATAAACCAAAAGCACAGCTGGCTTTAGTCAGTGTCTAAAGCAAATGCTGTACTGCTACTGACAGAGTTACTCACGACACCCCCAGAAATAACTGGAACAGTAGTCTAGGATGGATTCCAGAACGGCCGTTTAAAATTTAGGAAAAACAATAACAAGCAGATAAAATTATAAAGTTTCTGGTGTCATGAAAAAACAGATGCTGTTGCTTCATGCTGCACAAGCTCTATAACTGCTACAGTGATACTTGAAAGTTTGTGAACCCTTTAGAATTTTCTATATTTCTGCATAAATATGACCTAAAACATCATCAGATTTTCACACAAGTCCTAAAAGTAGATAAAGCGAACCCAGTTAAACAAATGAGACAAAAATATTATACTTGGTTGTTTTTTTATTGAGGAAAATGATCCAATATTACAGATCTGTGAGTGGCAAAAGTATGTGAACCTCTAGGATTAGCAGTTAATTTGAAGGTGAAATTAGAGTCAGGTGTTTTCAGTCAATGGGATGGCAATCAGGTGTGAGTGGGCACCCTGTTTTATTTAAAGAACAGGGATCTATCAAAGTCTGATCTTCACAACACGTGTTTGTGGAAGTGTATCATGTCACGAACAAAGGAGATTTCTGAGGACCTCAGAAAAAGCATTGTTGATGCTCATCAGGCTGGAAAAGGTTACAAAACCATCTCTAAAGAGTTTGGACTCCACCAATCCACAGTCAGACAGATTGTGTACAAATGGAGGAAATTCAAGGCCATTGTTACCCTCCCCAGGAGTGGTCGACCAACAAAGCTCACTCCAAGAGCAAGGCATGTAATAGTTGGCGAGGTCACAAAGGACCCCAAGGTAACTTGTAAGCAACTGAAGGCCTCTCTCACATTGGCTAATGTTCATGATTCCACCATCAGGAGAACACTGAACAACAGTGGTGTGCATGGCAGGGTTGCAAGGAGAAAGCCACTGCTCTCCAAAAAGAACATTACTGCTCATCTGCAGTTTGCTAAAGATCACGTGGACAAGCCAGAAGGCTATTGGAAAAATGTTTTGTGGACGGATGAGACCAAAATAGAACTTTTTGGTTTAAATGAGAAGCGTTATGTTTGGAGAAAGGAAAATGCTGCATTCCAGCATAAGAACCTTATCCCATCTGTGAAACATGGTGGTGGTAGTATCATGGTTTGGGCCTGTTTTGCTGCATCGGGACCAGGACGGTTTGCCATTACTGATGGAACAATGAATTCTGAATTATACCAGTGAATTCTAAAGGAAAATGTCAGGACATCTGTCCATGAACTGAATCTCAAGAGAAGGTGGGTCATGCAGCAAGACAACGACCCTAAGCACACAAGTCGTTCTACCAAAGAATGGTTAAAGAAGAATAAAGTTAATGTTTTGGAATGGCCAAGTCAAAGTCCTGACCTTAATCCAATCGAAATGTTGTGGAAGGACCTGAAGCGAGCAGTTCATGTGAGGAAACCCACCAACATCCCAGAGTTGAAGCTGTTCTGTATGGAGGAATGGGCTAAAATTCCTCCAAGCCGGTGTGCAGGACTGATCAACAGTTACCGGAAACGTTTAGTTACAGTTATTGCTGTACAAGGGGGTCACACCAGATACTGAAAGCAAAGGTTCATATACTTGTGCCACTCACAGATATGTAATATTGGATAATTTTCCTCAAGAAATAAATGACCAAGTATAATATTTTTGTCTCATTTGTTTAACTGGGTTCTCTTTATCTACTTTTAGGACTTGTGTGAAAATCTGATGATGTTTTAGGTCATATTTATGCAGAAATATAGAAAATTCTAAAGGGTTCACAAACTTTCAAGCGCCACTGTCAGGGCTCGAAATTAACTTTTTTTCTTTGTGTCCCCCAGTGGTCCCGAATTCTGTGTTGTATTGTCCCGAATGGAAGCAATAGTGTCCCCATTTTTTTCCTCTCTGAAATAACCAGTGGTTAATATTATCATATGAAGTTACTATTATATTTGTAACTATGCGATTTTGAACCCTTTATATCATTTTTACAATAAGTCACAAGACACAAGCGACACATGTCCTATACATCATCTACTTCAAAATTACAGTTATTGCATTTTCAGTTTATTAAACTTTGGCGATCTCACTGTATGAATAGATACCCGTTTATTTAAAGGGGTCAACTAGCTCATTCAGAAAATGTTTCAACTCCCTACATCTGCAGTACACTTTAGTTGAAAATAAGACCCCTTTTATGTTCATTTCATCTACTTATACCTTGAATATCTGTTGGCACTTATAAGGCCAACTTATAATTTTCACCATTACCGTTATCCATTTTTATGAACTTTCCGTTATCCTTTTTATGAACTTTCCGTTATCCATTTTATGAACTTTCCGTTATCCATTTTATGAACTTTCCGTTATCCATTTTTATGAACTTTCCGTTATCCATTTTTATGAACTTTCCGTTATCCATTTTTATGAACTTTCCGTTATCCATTTTTATGAACTTTCCGTTATCCATTTTTATGAACTTTCGCTGCAAATGTTAGCAACATCAGCATAGTGCCAGGTCCGAGCCTAGTTGTGCTGCTGACTGACTAAACTTTCTGAACTAGAAAGACACCAAGAAAACTCACTTATTCTGTTGAACGGTATCTTCCGTCAATATCATCCACATCATTCCTGTTGTATTTTATAACGTGTCTAACAGTGTTCATTAAGTTCATTCAGTTGCTAGCGTTGCCTGCAGACCAGGCGATGACACTTTGGATCCTGAAGGTCCCGGAGACGTTATGTCTGGGCTTTCAGTTTCTTCCCCGCGGTCGGTCCGCTTCAACCACTTCAGCATTTTTGTTCTGGCAAGAGTCGGCGCAGCGTGTGCGGTAGCAATTCCATTCCAAGTCCATATAATGCGGACTCTGGCCGAAGATTCTCGAACAGAATGCGCTGCTCTGTAGCCTACGGATGCAGGTGCATCGAAAGTGTAGCTACTATGTATTTTTCGCTGTTAACGTTTTAAAATTAAAATTGACAAATTAGGTGAATGTCTACGTATGTGTTACGGCTTTGTAAATAATATTAATGTAGAACTTTTTTTCTAGATCTATTTTTTCCATTGTCCCGGGATTGTCCCAGATATGATAATTTTGTGTCCCGATGACATTTTTTATGGTCCCCGGGACATCGGGACACCGTTAGTTTCGAGCGCTGGCCACTGTACAGTAATAGCTCTCCAGTCTGCTACTGCAGGATGAAGAGACTCTATTTGCTTCATCAGCAAGCCTGAGAATCTCCTGTTGGACTGAGATGTTCACTTATTTGGTGCAAAATAAGCGGGAAAAAGGTTATTTCATTACAGACTCCCTGAACAATGAATATGTCCCTGTTATGAGCAGTGGAAGCCCTGCGTTTATTTGTGACCTTGGGACATGTTATTGCTATGGTGGTGATGATGGTGTTTGGTCCTGAGGTTTGAACTGCTGTACAGTGAAGTGTGTTTGTGCTCAGAGGAGTAATTACGGTCCTCTTTGATTCCACTGGTGGCGAATAGCCTGGTTACTATGGTGATGAGGAGAAAAAGGATGGGCTCGAGCTCACCAGTAATCAACCAGTCTGCACTGATGAATGTGGACTCTAGGAGAGGAGAGCCTGCTTTTCTGTGTGCGCACAAGAATCAAATAATGAAATTGAGTCTTAAAGATGGAAGGATTAATTCGGCAGACTGGCCATGGGAGATGGATCATTTTAGACTTTTTTTTTTCTCTTGTATTTCATAAGATAACCACTTTGAATCAGTGGTTAAAACTTCAATTCGCTCAGATTGCTCTGAAAATGGGCCACTTTTTTTGCTCAGATGGAACCCAGAAAATATGACCCTGGACTCTACTTTTTGTTTTCTCATTTTCTCAAGTCTTATGTAAGCCTGTCTGTATTAGCATTACATCATTTTTCATTTCGTAAATTTGAAGTAACAAGTTTGGAGTTAAACACAATAAACTTCGTTCTTCCTTAACCCCTTGCATCAGTACTTCATTTCTGGCCATCTCCGGCATCCATACTACTATTCCAAACCTTAATTTAATTTTTAATTTTATGAGCTTTGTCATAGCAAGAGAGAAATATGTACATACATGATGGTTGGGAAACCACTACAGCTTGCGCCAATTACAGTGGCCACGTTGTACTTAATCTGCACGTCTTTAGAACTGTAGGGGAAACGGGAGCACCCGGAGGAAACCCACGCAGACACGGGGAGAACATGCAAACTCCACACCGAAAGGCCCTTGTTGGCCACTGGGCTCGAACTCAGAACCTTCTTGCTGTGAGGTGACAGTGCTAACCACTACACCACCATGCTGCCCTAACCCTTTCCAGTAGCTCCATTTTTACACTTATCTAAGCATGTCTCTTCTGTCCTGCAAGTATGTTTTTCATTATTGTACGTTAGGGATTCCTTGGTTATAGACCCTTTTCACGTGACGTCATGACAAACGCGGCCGCCATTTTGGATATGTACTACCAGTAGTTTACCACAGCCAACGTTGAGGAACGGCAGCAAAGAAAGTTTTTACTTTCAGCAAGACTTCCATCATGCCACTATATTGTTGTGCACCTGGATGTAGTAACCATCAACAAACAAGGCAAGGTTTATCATTTTATCGGATCCCGACGGAGAAGATGGATAGCGGCCATTAACAGGCAAGATTGGCAGCCCTCGGCATACCAACGCTTGTGTAGTGACCACTTTGTTGGAGGTAAGACAAATAAAATTAGCCAGAAAAGGCATTACATTGCTGTTAACATTCTGTGGCGGCGAGTGTGTAACCAAATGGGTTAAAATAACCCATTGTAACCTCTTTGTTCTTCTGTAGTAGCTATTGTTGACTAGCTAATGTCAACAACATCGTAGCTAGTATGTTACTGTAGCAATGTTTACATTCAGTCATTTGGATGACTGTTAAAACCTTTCAGTCTCAAGTTTTTCCTTTACTGTATTTACTAGTTTACTGTAATTATGATCCGGCAGCTATTTACACCGGCTCCAGTGTAAATAGCTGCCGGAGCCAACGTCCGAGGTTCCGGAGCACGCTCCGGCTTGCTCCCCCTCAAATTAAGCCCTGTACAGGTAAATAGCTGCCGGAGCCAACGACCGAGGTTCCGGAGCACGCTCCGGCTTGCTCCCCCTCAAATTAAGCCCTGTACAGGTAAATAGCTGCCGGAGCCAACGTCCGAGGTTCCGGAGCACGCTCCGGAACCTCAGACGTTGGCTCTGGCTGCTATTTACACTGGATCCGGTGTAAATAGCTGCCGGATCATAATTACAGTAAACTAGTAAATACAGTAAAGGAAAAACTTGAGACTGAAAGGTTTTAACAGTCATCCAAATGACTGAACGTAAACATTGCTACAGTAACATACCAGCTACTATGTTGTTGACATTAGCTAGTGCTAACAGCTAGCTGCTAGTACACTGCTACAACACAGACACCGACCCTAATAATACAGTTCTTGGTCATTGCCTGGTAACAGCAAATTTATAACGGGCCATGTCTCAACAGACGAAGTTATTTCAATGACATTTAATACCATTTTGTTTATCCTGAGGACCGAAAGTAAATGAAAATGTGAGCAAACCTTGGCTGTAATAAGATGGCGACCACCGGCTCCAGGGACGACCCGCTGATGTAGGCGTTACCCAGCCTGACACAAAATATTTGTAGGCATCCAAACTCTTATACGCTTTCAGATCAATACCTGTGTATGGCGATGGGTTTTTAACGACATGGGTATACAGATCATGTGGGCCGAAGTCAGGTAAAGACGAGGGCTTGGTGTACTTCCGTACGTCAGTGAACAATCCTGGTGGAAGCAGGTAAACGTCGTTCTCTAAGCCTGCTAACCTCAATTTTTGCAAATACCTCTCCCTCTGCTCGCCCTGTAAATGCCCTACGTCGCTGGATAGTGAAGGTGTTTTCTGCATCTCGCTCCTTTTTCTTTTATGTTTTTCATTTGTCGCCTTCAAACCGATTCGAGCCGAAGTCCACTACATGTCCAAAATGGTGGTCGCGTTTACGAAGGTCGCGTGACTGAAAAGGGTCTATAGCAATAACTGATTCAGGATATCACTTTTTTTAAATATAAAAGTGCCGTTAAATACTGATGAACAGCAAAGAACTGTCAAACCATACCACAAGTAACAGCCATGCACAGGCTACAAATTACTTTCTAGCTTGAGTGCCTTTTTTTTTTTTTTAAGCTACACTGTTAACAACTAAAAATATATAAAAGTGCAATAAATGTGCAAAATAAATAATAAACTTGTGATTCATATTACAGTATTTTTAAGGAAGTGTCTGTGGACATGACCTGGCATGACACTGCACGGATGTTTGTCCATCAACACAGCTGTCCTTGTAGCTGAATAAGCATTCTATCTTGGATGGAGGGAGCGCAGGTGGCCAAGTGGTTAGAGCGCTTGACCGCTAAGCGAATGGTCCCTGGTTCGAGCCTCGGCTCGACGGGGATCTGGGGCTCGCTCCCTGTCCACCCAGCAGTGAATGGGGACCTGGTGGAAACACTGGGGAAGTTAAAGGCGGCGAGGAAAGGAACTGGCCACTATGCCGATGGCCCAGGACAAGTGCGCTCTCTAACAGGCACTCCCCCAATGTACGAATCGTATATGGGACCCCCCTTTGCTTTGCTTGGATGGAGGTACAATGTCTGCTTCAAGGAGGTTTTTCCACCATTTTCACCGAAGTAGTATCTGAAAGCAAGTTTGGATCGTCTTCAATCACTGAAGGCTCTACACTAGCTGAGAGGGATCGGATAGCGATTTGCAACCCGTGATTCTGAAAGCACTCCATCACACAGCACTGGTCAGGATGGAATTTACCCTGCCACAGTGCAAGGATTTTATTTACAGTTTATTACACAGCTTTGTTGAAAACTCAGTTTTGATTTGGTCTGTTACAGCATTCTACATACGGTCTTATTTCTGTACATGCTATGCATAACAGATTTGTTATATATTGGATCATTAGCAGAAGCAATAAAATCATTTTTAAATAAATATTGTCAAATTATTCATTTCTTTAGTAAGTAGCCATGAAATAAGCAAGATAACATACAGGGAGCTGGTCATTATGGTGAAATAAACCCCTTCAGGGTGATTCAAGACCCTTCCATGTTGTGTCTGGGACTTGCATCAGACTGTCAGGATTTACTTTGCAATAATGACCAGCTCATTGTCCATTATGCCATACTTATTTAGCTTTAAAGCACAACAAAAATAACTGTAGGAGATCTTCTGTGCCTACACTTACAGAGAACCTCATTATTAGTGTGCCTTTTTTTTTTTAATACATGTATTTGTTCACCTTTCTACTCGGCATAAATTACTCAAAAGGCAAAGCTTCCGTTTTCTTTTTGGCCAATTAGAGTTCAGCCAGATTATCCTTATAATCCTAGCTCATGTGCCGGTCATTAGCAGGCTGTTTACGCTTTGCCTCAGTTTATTTGGCATTAATACATGGGCTTTGCTTCTTGGCACAAATCTGTTGAACTCCTGAATATAGACTCTGGTTCAGTGATTATCCACTAAGCACTGAAATTTTTTTTTTCTTCTTCCATCCAGCTTAGTTATGTCTCACTGTTAGGTTAGTTCCATCTTTTGCTTCTTGTAGTTCCAGTCAATAATCACCCACGAGACTCAAAAGCATTATTTTCAAAGTTAATCTGTTTTAGACCGGGATCTTTTGAGGTTTCCCTTTCCTCGTGGAAGATGAGCTTGCAACATGCCTTGTTCTATTCTTCTAATTTAAAAGGCATAGATTAAAGTAGTTCTAGAATTTTAGAACCCACTATTGATGAAAATGTAGTATAAGGGTATATATTCAATGTATGCAAATTAAAAATAAAAAATTTCCCCAAAGGGGAAATTCAAAGGGGTGTATTTGAGCGACAAAACCGAGCTTCTGGGAAGCATTTCCTAGAAATCCCAGTCGGGAGTCACGTGACCGATGACGTAGTAAATTGACCAGGATGGCGGCATCCAGTATAAACACAAGCGAAATGAGTGAATCACACAGCGATTATTCAGACGAAATTGCATCTGAAGACGAAAGTGAATCGTGTTCCAGTCGAGGTGAGTCGATGCACAACATTTTTTTTTTTTTTTTTTTCTACTAAATCAGAGGTCTGGGCCGAAATGTGCGTCGTGATCGGCAGTATATTTGGGGCGAACCGATGGCGTTCAAGCGGCCTTTCCAACAACACGGAAATGACTGCAGCTGTCAAAGTCTGCTGTGTGTGCGTTCGGAGCTTGGGGAGAAGAAAAATGCGGGCCTGAATGGGGACAGTCACGGCCACACACGGACTGGCCATCGGGAGTAGCGGGAGTTTTCCCGGTGGGCCGGCGGAGAAAAAAAAAAAAACAGTTGCGCGCTGGCCTTTAATATGATAAGCAATGTTAACAGTTTCTTACTGTTAACATTGCTTATCATATTAAAGGCCAGCGCGCAACTGTTTTTTTTTTTTTTTTTTTCTCCGCCGGCCCACGCTGAACCACCAGCCCACCAGGAAAACTCCCGCTACTCCCAATGGCCAGCGGCTGTATCGTAGAAGTGCAAAGCAGGAACTCGTCCAGGGATCGTCTAGTTCTTGTTTAGTTAAAGAACCCTTTAATTGTCCTAAAGGTTCGGGAAGCTCGTTCAAAGCGCGCCTCAAGATTCTCCCATGGACTATAAAAACCACTTTTCCCTTTACACTCACCAGCATAAATATGTGCACTAGCCTTCAACTAGCACCAGTCTGCCCTCGTCCGCTTTACTTGCGGTTCCACTCAGCGAGATCGTATCCATTATTCTTATCAGGATCAGGGAACTGATGCAGAGATACTCCGTCTTTGTTGGTTTTAGAACAGCTGTACGCGACACACTTTTTTACCATTCTTTAAATTCGTTTCTTAAGACAAGGATTTTTTAAGATGTTACCTTGACAGTTTCGGCGATAAACTTCCGCCTTCTTCAAAACAGTCACCAGATGTCAAGTGGTGACGTGCCTTATCAGCTGATGTTACTCTAAGGAGGCGTGAACGTCCCGCCCAATTTGACAGGTAGTTCACGCCTCCTGCTGTACCTGACAGCAGGAGGCGTGAACTACCTGTCAAATTGGGCGGGACGTTCACGCCTCCTTAGAGTAACATCAGCTGATAAGGCACGTCACCACTTGACATCTGGTGACTGTTTTGAAGAAGGCGGAAGTTTATCGCCGAAACTGTCAAGGTAACATCTTTTTTAAAAAAAAATCCTTGTCTTAAGAAACGAATTTAAAGAATAGTTTCAATAGGTAGACATAATGAACTTTCACTACACACTTTTTTACCATCGTATACAGTGGAAATAATCCGTAGATCTGCGAATTGTCACTCACAGTCACAGTATGTACAGGCAGTGAGCTGTCTAGCTTGTCAATTTACTACGTCATCGGTCACGTGATCGCGGCGCGATGTTTTGCTCGTGGGCTATCGCAGAAAATCCTCTATAAAATCATTACGGATAAACATTTTTTAGTGATTTTTTTTGTAATATACTACAAATATTAGTATTCATCGTTACATGCAAAGGTGATTTTCAAATTCTAGAACTACTTTAAAGAAGTAAAAACATGAACTGCAGGTTGCTAAATGTGTTCGGAGGATTGCACTTTCACCCTTGTGCTTTTGTAATAATGCAAATCAGTCTCTCATAAAAAGAACCAACACAGACAATCAAATCGAAGTCCTTCCCACGCCTTACAGTACCTGGTATTCCTAGGCAGTCTCCCACTCAAGTACTAACCAGGCCCAACCTGTATGTGGCGCATCGGGCGGCGCCGATCTCCGTTTCCATAGCCCTTGGCCTCTCGCCTATTACATAGCTAGGGTTACAGTGGGGGGCTAGTCCTCTGGTAACCACGAGAGTTTAACTCCCCATGCACATCTGTATTGTAGCGTGCCTTGCCAGATGGCAGTAGGTACCATTTTTATGATGGTCTTTGGTATGACCCGACCGTGAATAGAACTCACGATCTCCCGATCGAGAGGCGGACACGCTACCACTAGGCCACTAGTCGGTCATCCACCAACACAGACAAGAACCCACATTATCATGAGCAATGGTGCTTAAGCACCATTTAGATTCAGACCATGCACTCTCAGTCTGAATCCTTAATGATCTGAATTGTAGGAAAACCTGTTGGATGTTGCAGTGGCTGGATTCTGGAAAGCAGCTAAATATGCAAAACTCATGCTGGGTTAAGAGCCATCATGAGTTTATCACATGTGCTGGTCAGAACAGGTTTTAGATATCTTGCGAACGCAGTGTGAATTCTTCAGACAGTTAAGGAATGGCAGTGGCTTTTTTTTTTTTTAATTAATTGTATGCCCTGTAGTGAAAAGGGTGCAAGTGTAATCAATCCAGTTTGGAATGGGACACCAGTTGTCAAAATATCCATAATGCACCTGCACACCATCATTTAAATCAGAAAAGTGCTTACACGCTGTACAGATGACAGTGGACGAGGTTTTAAAATGTTTAGATGATGATTATGGTGATAAAGGAAATTTAGAAGAAAGTGAACAGTAGTTACTTCATACTTATTTGGTACTTAGCGTTAATGTGGAACATCTGCAGAGCAAGTTTCTGTTCTCACTTTCAAAACTTCAGAAACGGCTTTTGGCTAACTTTTACACGCGGACCCTGGAGGCTCCTTAAAGTGCATATCCTGGACCAAATTCGTTTTTTTTATATGAAAGCATGTCCCTTTACACACTCATCCAAAAGGGTAATTTTGCACAAGGCCATCTGTCTACAGCAGAAAAAAATAAAATAAAACGCGTCTGGAAAAATCCCAAGGGAGTCTGGAGCCAGATTCGTGACGTCACCTGTGGAAGCGCCAGCAGGCTGCGCGAGCTTTGCACGGTTTCAGTGCACAGCCTGTGTAGACCAAGTTTAGCAGCTAGCAATTTTGCATTGAAATATGGAATTGTCACCTGAGCGCAATGTTACTTCACCTTTGGATGAAGAATGTAATGTTGCTACACCCTCCTACGATACATCTGTTAACCATTTTAATAATTACGTGATAACGTTGAAGACATTTGCAGAAAACCACCAGGTCATTTTCTCATAAACAAGCCAGCGCTGACGTAGGATTCAGAGGGAGGCGTCCCACACGCGACGTCACAAAAATCAGTGTTTGCCGAGAAATCCGAATGCCAAGTTTTTTCAGAGGCGGACCAATTCGCCTCAAATGGCTTGATTTCAACTGAATTTTTCCGGTATTGCGCAAGGTAAAAAAAAAAAATTGCACAAAATGTGACAGATATTTGACCAAAGTTTAATATAAAATAGGAGAATTACATTGATCTTGCTCCTGAATTTACCCGTGATATGCACTTTAAAATAAATGCCTCGTCACAGAAAATATCACGTTACATGTGTGGTGGTTATTTTATTTTTTTGTTTGCTTTCCCAAAGGCCACCTTTTACACAATAACGTGTTGCACTCATCCAATTCTGGCTGTTTCCGTTAACTTAATTGCTTAATGTGCAATTTGAAATTGTGAGCTAAAAAACGAGTAATGGAAATGTATATTTTGAGGGATTTTTTTCTTTTGTTTCAGAATTCATGTATTGCAGAAAATGCTTGCATGAGGTTGTTTTTCAGACAAGTCAAGCAAGCAAATTTTATTTATTTATTTATTTATTTATTTATTTTTGCAAAATTGAAATATGAATGTGAAAAATGTCTCCGTCACATGAGCTGAGCAAATGGAAACGCTACCTTTCTGGAAAAAAAGGCACTCTGTAAGGGCGATCACAGGACAAGAAACTATCGTGAGAGGTGAAAATCCAGTTTTAATTGTATAACATCTTTCACTGGAAACACGAACCATGCACAATTGTTTTGTCAAAATTTTTAAAACATCACTTCTATTTTGTGCAAAACGGCAATGGAAACCTGGGGCCGCATTACAGAAAGTTCCTAACTTGAGAATCTCATCTTATCTGTCTAGTTCCCGTGGCAACGGCACTTTAGGATCATATTTAGGAAAAGGCTATTACAGAACAGCCGTTCCTAACTCTGTTGTCCTATCCTATCTCAAGTTAAGAAAAGTGTATTACAGAAGCATCCTAACTTCTAAAAAAAACTAAAAAATTCTTAAATACCCGTCCTAACTTTAGGATATCCCCACCGCTGTCCTAACTGTCATTTTTACTGTATAAATCAGCTAGTAGTCTACTATTAGCCTATATTATATTATATTAGGCTATATATTGGCTATTATATTTTCTATTTCATACAATTACAATAATATTGTTTATATTTATTTATCATCCGATACTGACAGTCCTCGAGCAATCAATGAAGTCGCTAGGACTACCGAAAAGAGACAGTTCTTACCTTCATAGTTTACGGGGCTGACAAGACCCAAGACGCGCGTCTCCGCGGGCGTTAACGGAGTTGCTGAGGCCGAACCACCTCCCATTTTCCTTTGCTCTTTCCCAACCATGACAGCCTTTTTTTTGGTTTGGCTAGTTAGGGTGCTGACTTTTTTTTTTTTTTTTTTTTTTAACTGCCTCGGCGTCCCGGTGCACACCAGACACCGCTGACACGGCACTGGCTATCCTCTGCCATTCCCTTTCCTTAGATTCTTTAGTTAACGAAGAACTAAATCTCCCGAACAATATATCCTTGGACCCCTCCACTAACGCTACTAACGTTTCAATTTCATCCGGTTTAAAATTTAAAGCCCGTCGTTGTTTGTCCATACTGTTTACGTCTCTTGCTGTCTCGTGTCAAGTCGTCACTTGTAGCAGGGTATTGTTTCTGTTGTAGCAGCTAGCCAGAGATCACTGGACGTTACTTCACGAGACACAGTGTAGCTTTCATTGCTAGGTAACAGATATTAAAGGCGATCATAGATGTTTCGATCGGTTATTTAGGAATCCTAACTCGAGATAAGATAAGAATCCTAAATGAAGTTAGGATTTGCTTCTGTAATACCAAACTGAAAAGAATCCTATCTCACAGCTGTCCCATCTTAACTTTTGACTTAAGATAGGAACTTTCTGTAATGCCGTCCCTGGATTCTGTTTCTGATTGGAGCTTATGTCATCATTTATATCCCACCACTGCAAACTCAGCTGTAAATGCCAGACATAAATAAACCCATGACAAAGCACATCCTTTCTGAGTTCTTCTCCCCGAGGAGAATGGTCAGGGTGTGATAATTGACCAAACACTTTCCATGTAAAAAAGCTTCAGTAATAACTGCAGAACTGTTCATAATGCATCGTCCATCCTTTCCTTTCCATTCATTAGTGTAAAATGAAATTTTTTCAGTCTGTTCATTTGTAGTGTCTGGCTTAGTTTTGGCCTGTAAAACAGACCACATGACATTGTGACTGGGATGCATCAGTACTGATACTGGGACTGGGTATTGGTCTGATACTGTGCTCAGTTACTCATAAAAATGCTCTGATACCAATATGCAGTAAGCATAGTGTACCTTGTCATGCTAATGACCAGATGGCATGAAATTACTACAATCTGGATGGATATATGTGAATATAATATATATTTTTTTTTTTGGTGTGCGTGTGTGTATATGTATATGTAGATAGGGTGGCATGGTGGTGTAGTGGTTAGCGCTGTTGCCTCACAGCAAGAAGGTCCGGGTTCGAGCCCCGTGGCCGGCGAGGGCCTTTCTGTGCGGAGTTTGCATGTTCTCCCCGTGTCCGCATGGGTTTCCTCCGGGTGCTCCGGTTTCCCCCACAGTCCAAAGACATGCAGGTTAGGTTAACTGGTGACTCTAAATTGACCGTAGGTGTGAATGTGAGTGTGAATGATTGTCTGTGTCTATGTGTCAGCCCTGTGATGACCTGGCGACTTGTCCAGGGTGTACCCCGCCTTTCGCCCGTAGTCAGCTGGGATAGGCTCCAGCTTGCCTGCGACCCTGTAGAACAGGATAAAGCGGCTACAGATAATGAGATTTTTTTTTAGGGTTTTTATTAGGAAATGAAGTCAGGGGTGGAAAGAAGGAAGTAGGGATGGAGCAATGCGTGTAATACCCAGGCCCGGGGCAGAGTGTGGGAGGGAGGTATCAATCTCCTTCAGAAAATTTTCAATTTTTAGATGCTGTCTGATGCTTTCGAGGCCCCATTTTTCACTGCTGATAATGACCATTTTAATTGCTGTTGCATTAGTTTGTGCATGAAACTGAGTGTATGGCATAACGTAATCCAAAATAACATGCTAGTGAAATTAATAGCCTACACATGCAGTTGGAGTGTCAGCCAATAAAACATGAATTATTAACTCAACCTGTGTTGTTGAAATAAATAAGTTATTAATATTAAACTAACCTGCAGAGCGAAAAAGGCTTAATTATTAATCTCATCTTATCTCTAGCCGCTTTATCCTGTTCTACAGGGTCGCAGGCAAGCTGGAGCCTATCCCAGCTGACTACGGGTGAAAGGCGGGGTACACCCTGGACAAGTCGCCAGGTCATCACAGGGCTGACACATAGACACAGACAACCATTCACACTCACATTCACACCTACGGTCAATTTAGAGTCACCAGTTAACCTAACCTGCATGTCTTTTGGACTGTGGGGGAAACCGGAGCACCCGGAGGAAACCCACGCGGACACAGGGAGAACATGCAAACTCCACACAGAAAGGCCCTCGCCGGCCACGGGGCTCGAACCCAGGACCTTCTTGCTGTGAGGCGACAGCGCTAACCACTACACCACCGTGCCGCCAGCTTAATTATTAATATTTATTAATAATAAATATAATGGAACATCACTAAAGCATAGAGTCCATATACATATGTTCCAGATCAAACCTGAAATCTAGAAGTAGCATGATTAAAGCAGCGAAGGCTGTTCAGAGAACAGAATGCATATAGTAGCTACTGCAGCGGTTATCTGTTCACCATGATTACTGACTGACTAGCAAAAAAGCACTTAACAAGGAGATCCAAATAGATGTCCATTCCCACCACCAGCAGAGTTGGGGTGTTTTCACACTTGGTCCCTTTCAGCCATCTAACTGAACTCAGATCGATGACTCAGCATTTTTTGCGCATATGTGAACACTCCAACCGTACCCAGACCCCTTTAAAGCGAACTGAACTGAGACCACCTCAGGAGGTGGTCTCAGTACGGTTCGCTAAAAATCAATGGTACGGTTCGCCTAATCTGTGCATTGTGAACAAAAAGCGCACCGGGTTCACTTCGCCTTTTTCACTGTAGTTTAACCTTCTTTGTTTGCCGTAGTTGGTCACGTGACTGTAGCAGGGAAACTCAACTTCCTTTTGGAACTTACCACAGCCGCTTTCTGAACTTACTGACTGATGAGTCGGCCACAATAAAAAAAAAAAAGTGAATGTAATGATCGTGCACTGTGCATATTTTCCTTAATCCGCACTATTTTGATCAAAGAATACAGCAGGGCAAACATGGCAGCAGACATTTTGATTCAAGAGAAAATTACCCAGAATTCCGTGCACTGGGGGTCTGAGGGCTCTAGAGGACCTGGTGTGAACAGAAAGAGGACTGAGGCCCCATCAAAGCTTAACTGGACCAGAAAGAGAACCCAGTCCTCTTTGTAATAAATTCACAGTGTGAACACAAAAAGAACTGAGTTCTTTTTCTGTTGGTCCACTTTTTGGTCCACTTAAAGAGGACTGAGTCTGGTTCCTTTAAAGGGGACCAGGTGTGAAAACACCCTTAGAATCCAGTTCTGAACTACAAGTATCCTCATTTTCATTTCCCTTAACCTAGCAACACCGCCAACAGTACTGTAGTGAACATCATCTGGCACGGTCACTGTCTCCTGACAGTCCGTCTCCAAAATTATACTGAAAAAAGTGAAATGTCTTCACCATTGTTCATTTTTAAATGAACCTAGGGCTATTAGATAATCTTATCCAAATGTCCTGTGTTTGTGTGCTACCACCGATGTACACAGTCACGGCGTGAGACGGTTATGGAAAGACTCAACTTCACTGAAGTTTGCATTGGAAGACCAACAAGAAATTCATCATGTTCAAGATCTACTGTCATTACTCTTTCATAAGAATAGTTATTTGTTTACCGATCTCTCCTCGTTTGGGCACCTTTCTTGCCAATCTTGGAAAGAATCTGGACAAGGTTGGCTGGTCCTGTCGCCTTTTCTTTGGTACTTCTGGAGCCAAGGTGACCTTCAGTCCATAATTTGGTAAAATATTAAAGTTTCATGTTCAATATGTAATTTAGAGCAGCAAGACAAACCAGTCAACAAGATCATAAACAGAGCTATAAATTTCATGACCACCATTGCCACAGGCTCTTGCTACTGCTGCCTGTAGTAAACAATATTTGTAAGTGCATTTTAAAATGCGCTGTTCAGTGAAAACCACACTGTGTGATAATGCCATAATCTGTTTATCCGGCACAAAGTGGATGTTTGTCGTCACTGCTCTGTGTAGCGTTAGCTCAGTACGACACACACCTGCGTTGTGCCAGGTTTGTTCTGGTAAGCACTAATAAACCGATTCTCTGTGCTCTGGAGAATATATTTAAACCCCAGCGAAGTAAATCACTTTATTTTCTGTCCTTTGTCTGTCAAAAGCCAGCACTGCCTCATGCGTGCATGCTCCTCATCAGCAAAACTTCATTTTGAACTGTAGCGAATCAGAAGCGAGCTTTGTGGCGCCCCAACGTTGCTGCGACAAGCAGCCAATCAGCATCAAGCTTTCCTACTGTGTAGCTGACGTGATTTGAAGATCAAGGCTATAAAGCCGCCGCGAGTACACCAACGCAGTAAAAAGCGTAAAAGAAAACAAAAATAACCCCTGATAACCAGAGGAAAGAAAAGGTCTTAGAAAATAGGAACTCTACGAGCATTGTTGGTTGAGGAACTTTTGAAAAGTGACTGGCGCCAGGCTGATCATAGCCGGAATCGGATTTTGCGCTGGGCGCCGGCCCTTAATGAAACCCCTGATTAAGGATGACCGTCAAAGCAAGCTGATAACCGTGCTCTGCATCAATACCAAGAGGAGGAACATCATATAAATATGAGTAACCATTTAACCAGAGGCCAAACGATGGGATTTCCACCTGTTTGGGTGGTGCCCATGGTCAGCGGTGAATTTTTGTAATGTCTCACTCTACCCGAGTGGTTAATGGCTCAGACAGGGCTTTAAGAATTTGCAGCTTTTTATAAGTTGTCTTTAAAAAAAAAAAAAAAACACCTTGCCTACTCAGGGTAAATGTTATTGTGACTGTCATTGTTTTACTATCAAAAAAGCTTTAGCTGTGCTGTCTGTTTTTATCTCTGTACCAATTTAATGTGGAGTGGTGTGAATTGTTTGCCCAGCAGGGGGCTCACATGCCTCTTTCCGATCACCCTCCTCCTCATCAGCTAAACAGTGTCACAATAGTCACTGCAGTGTCCTGACTAATCTGATAACAGACCTGCAGTAATAAAATAAAAGAACTAATTTCTTTATACTGGTAGAAAATGTCCGACAATCCTATTTCCGTTCAAGCGGTGGAATGGAACATCCAGTGTACGGGTATAAAGTCTAAAGTCCTTCCTACGCCATGCAGTCGGGCGCATTGGGTGGCACCGATCTCCATTTCCATAGCTCTCGGCCTCTCGTCTATACAGCTAGGGTTACGGTGGGGGGCTAGTCTTCTGGTAACCACAAAAGTTTACTCGCATCTGTATTGCAGTGTGCCTTGCCAGACGGCAGGAAGTACCATTTTTACGATGGTCTTTGGTATGACCCAACCGCGAGTAGAACTCGCAATCTCCCGATCGAGCGGCGGACACGCTAACCACTAGGCCAACTCGTTGTAGTGTACAGATGGAAATGGTTAAACATAATTCTGTGCGAGTTCATTGCAAACAGCACATGACATCAAGCAGTGCTGAAGCAAACGCTGCTCAGGGAGATGACACTAACAAAAAATAACCACACTTACCAAGCATGTTCTTAACAATCAGCCGTTAAAAGTACTTGACAGTGAGGGACTCCGTCGTAATGAAAAGCAGTAAAATATACTTACAGCTGTCGAGAAGCTCTTTTCTGAAGAAAAACAAACCCCACTGTTCTCTATTGCAAGTCTGCACAATCCAGGGTAACTAAGCTGATGCACTTCTTTTAAAGGGCATATTCTGGACCAATTTCGTTTATTTTAATATATGAAAGTATGTCCCTTTACACACTCATCCAGAAGGGTAATTTTGCACAAGGCCATCTGTCTACAGCAGAAAAAAATAAAATAACAAAACGCGTCTGGAAAAATCCCAAGGGAGTCTGGAGCCAGATTCGTGACGTCACCTGCGGAAGCGCCAGCAGGCTGCGCGAGCTTTGCATGGTTTCAGTGCACAGCCTGTGTAGACCAAGCGCTCCCATTTCTCTCTCATTGTCCGGTCTTTTGGAAAACGATGAGTACTAATCCCATCATGATTGGTGTTGCTACACCCTCCTACGATACATCTGTTAACCATTTTAATAATTACGTGATAATGTTGAAGAAATTTGCAGAAAACCACCAGGTCGTTTTCTCATAAACAAACCAGCGCTGACGTAGGATTCAGAAGGAGGCGTCCCGCACGCGACGTCACGAAAATCAATGTTTCCCAGGAAATCTAAATGCAAAGTTTTTTTCAGAGGCGGACCAATTCGCCTCAAATGGCTTGATTTCAACTGAATTTTTCTGGTATTGCGCAAGGTAAAAAAAATTGCAGAGAATGCAGAATGTTATAGATATTTGACTAAAGTTTAATATAAAATAGGAGAATTACATTGATCTTGCTCCTGAATTTACCTGTGATGTGCACTTTAAACTCAACTCATCAAGGTTATACAAAAAGAGCTTGGTAACCATACAGCATGAAGACTTTTCGTTTCCACTCTCTAAAACGGAGCTAAAACGTCCTGAGTCAACCCAAAAAAGTAAATTTGCTCCTTTTTTTTTGGTATCGATATCAACAAATCAAATCTCATCTCATTATCTCTAGCCGCTTTATCCTGTTCTACAGGGTCGCAGGCAAGCTGGAGCCTATCCCAGCTGACTACGGGCGAAAGGCGGGGTACACCCTGGACAAGTCGCCAGGTCATCACAGGGCTGACACATAGACACAGACAACCATTCACACTCACATTCACACCTACGGTCAATTTAGAGTCACCAGTTAACCTAACCTGCATGTCTTTGGGCTGTGGGGGAAACCGGAGCACCCGGAGGAAACCCACGCGGACACGGGGAGAACATGCAAACTCCGCACAGAAAGGCCCTCGCCGGCCACGGGGCTCGAACCCAGGACCTTCTTGCTGTGAGGCGACAGCGCTAACCACTACACCACCGTGCCGCCCACGATATCAACAAATATATTAAACAACTAGAAAAGCACTCGGAGAGCGCAGACCTCCGCCAAGAATCCTTTAAAAAAAAAAATCCGGGATCCAGGTGGTGATCTGGATCACCACCAAAATTTAATGGCTTGTTACTTGTGCCCAGTCACACCTCTGGAAAAAATTTCAGAGCAATCCGTTCATAACTTTTTCCATAATGTTGCTAACAGACAAACCAACAAACAAACAAAAAAACCAACGCTACCGAAAACATAACCTCCTCGGCGGAGGTAAAAAACGAAGTTTACTTGTTCTCAATCTGAATAAAATGGTATCAGTGCATCCCTATTAATGAAAGTGCATCCTGTCTTTCACAGCCACTGTAGATAGCTACGCAAAAGCAAATGCAAAGCGTTGCAGTTTTGTGTGGTGGAATTTTATTAATTTTATTTATTGACAGACAGACTACATATTCTTGTCCTCAGGATAATCTTGCACTTGTGCATTTCAATGCCTGCTCGGTCAGTAGAGACGTATTTCTTGTGTGTTGAAGACTCTTGGGCAAGCAGCTGTGGATCGAAAGAGTGATGGTATTAGGCATAATCATGGAATTAAGAAAAGTATATGGATAATAAGGATAAAATCTCTTCCACAATGTGAGCACAAAATGTCCTTAAGCTTCACAGAAATTGCTGTCCTCGTAGAAAGCAATTTGTGGTAGGGTAATCTGTGTCTTGCGTTATACTTCTTGCATTTAACTATTATTAAACTGAAATTAGCACCGTCTCTGAAGGACACGTAGCAGACCGGGCGATCTGAGATCCCAGCAGAGTAGCGCGTCAATAAAAAGCTACATCTTAGTTTCATTTATATCTCATCTCTATCTTAACTTTTTTTTTTTCTTTTCAATCCCCAAACGTCCCTCAGTGAGTATTCTACTCGGCATCATCCAAAAGACTGCAGTTGTTCTCTTACTGGAAAAGTCCTGCCAGTGTAGCTAATTGTGCATGGAGGAGAAAAATGGGAAACAATGAGGATTGGAAGATAAAAGGATGAAGAGATTGGAGCGATTTCTTTTGTTGTTGTTGGGTGAAAAGCTGTAGCAGTGAAACCCTAATATTACAGCTTTTGCTGTTACCCATACACCTATACTTGATAAAGTTGTTTTTTGAAATCTGTGCAGGGACTTATCATCTGATCTTAGAGGAGCGTGATCGACAATATGACACGAGGAGAAATAAGGGAGAAAGCTGTGAGATTTTGTCATTATAGCAATAAAATGAGGTTATTCTTATTCATAGCCATTTTGTAAAAGCTTTATAGGTCTGCTTTGCAATTCTTATTATTAGCTGGTATGAAACATGTCGACTTTGGTTTTCGGATAGATTTCCTGCTACGTCTGGCAGTAGAGAAGAGCGTATGATGTTCTCTACTGGCTAATATAAGACTTCATAACGACTGGCAGCTCTGCATGGCTTCATTGACATTCAGAAGGTCAAAAAAACAGGCTCATCTGAGCATGATTACCATGAACAATGAGGACGCTTAGAGATCTTAATTTTTGAAACCTTGCTTCACACTTGAGGGCTGTTCACACGGCAACTTTTACTCCGGTGTAGCACCGGGGCTGCCCCGGTAGAGCGTTCACACGGTACAAAGTTATACCGGTGTAGCCCCTGAAAGCTGCTTAAACCGGTGCAAATCTAACCCTGCTCGGGAGGTGGTTTAAGAAATTTACTCCGGAGTAAATGCTAGTTTGCGGGGCAGCACCGATATAAAATGGGCCGTCTGAACGCTACAGGGGTAGACTCGCTACGCGTGAGGAGAGTTGATTACATACGGGCATTGCATAATTTGCATCCTGGTATTTTGCGCTTCCAAAATGGCGAATATCAACAACAACAGAACTGTGTGTCTTCCAGTGTTGCCAGATTGGGCGGTTTAAAGTGCATTTTGGCGGATTTGAACATATTTTGGGCTGGAAAACGTCAGCAGTATCTGGCAACACTGGTGTCTTCATCCACGTTGTTTTCCCGGCGCTTGGTGATGCCATGACAGCCGGGAAAAGGAAGTACGTTTTCACACATGCGCATATTTCATTTCCGCATTATTACTATCGTATAGCACGGTCGCAAAAACTGCCGTGTGACCGCAAGTGGGGCTGAACCGGTGCTAACACGCTTCTCTCTAGTAAGCAGGTTTGTGACGTGTGAACGCTCCACAAAATTTACACCGGTGTAAGATATATATCGCAACAAAATACATCGGTGCAGCATCGATGCAAATATGTGCCGTGTGAACACCCCTTTGGATTGCCAAATGAGCAGTGGTGCTTTTTTTTTTTTTTTTTAATTGCAGTCATGTCATTAACAAATTCTCTTTCTCTCTCCAATCTATTTCTTTCTCCATCTTTCTCAGAAATATTGATAGCTGTTCATTGCAAGGATGGATGAGTTACAGGATGTGCAGCTGACTGAGATTAAGCCTCTCCTGACAGACAAAGTGAGTCATCAAACACACACACGTCAAATCGTATATATAATTTTGTTTCACTGTATACCTTGTGCCAGTTAATGTTTATATGTATGCTTTAAACCTTTCAAAGTAGAGGTGACATACCACTGTGTATATATATTCGCTTTTACTTTTGTTTTAAACCTGTGTACAGGACACTTAATTTATGTGTCTGGTCTGTAGTCGGCATTCCAATTCATCCCAAAAGTGTTCAGTGGGCTTGAGGTCAGGGCTCTGTGCAGGCCACTTGAGTTCTTCCACACCAATCTTGGTAAATTATGTCTTCATGGAGCTCACTTTGTGCACGAGGCATATAAGAGAAATCTTGGAGAGATATTAATACTACCATTTAGTAAATTTTCACTTTCTTGCAAAGCTTTCAGATCAGCTTGCAGCTGCACTCCAGTTCAGCAATTCACAAAGACTTGCTGTAGCAGTAATAAGCTGCTGTTTTGCCTGGTTGTCTTGCCTTGCCTCGTCTTCAAAGAATTTCTCAGCTGCACGAAGAGTTCAAGCTGATAACACGGAATGGGAATATTTTGTACGCAAGTTAGCTTGCTGTTTCACATTTAATGTCGCACAGGTTGGAATGACTGGAACCAACAGAAATAATTTGCGTTTCCGCTCATTTCAGATACGTTCCTAACTTGTTTAGTTACTTGGAACATTAGCTGTATACCGTAGGTATGGATAAGAGTACATGTAACAAAACTGGTCGGATAATCCGAATTTTGCGCTGGGGGAGAAATTGGGGAGCGGGGACACATGGGGTAGTTGGTATTTGTGGAGGGCATGTCCTCAAAATCCTCAATTCCACAAGGTCCTTATTTCAAAGGAGCTGCTGGCATCTGCTGCATCAGCAAGCTCTAGATACAGAATGCACATAAATGAGCAGAAGAAGAAACTCACTGGTGTCTAGATACAAAAAGCACAAAGCTTCAGAAGAAAATATACAGCATCTGAAGAAAACAAAGCAAACTCTGTTCCAAGTATGGTTTCGTTGTGTGCTTTCTACCATTTTGTTATTGTGAAAGTAGTCTTGAGTTTCCTTCTCAGTGGTATTAAAAAAGTCTGAAGATGTCTTTTTTTTTTTTTTAATTCTTTCCCAAACTTACCCTGTATACATATAACCGCTGCCCTGCGTATGTTAGTCATAGCTTAGTGAATGATGACTTGCTGAACCACGGGCAGACACTGGTGATGAGGGTTATAATCCCAACCGAATGCCCGCCTTCACCACGCATCATGCCATAGATGTTAATTGATGTCTTTAGCCAGATACATAGTTGTGGTATCCCATACCATCTGCTACCTCTTTCCTCATTTTTGGAGCAGGAGTCATTTTCATAGTCTGTGGTTTTGCAGTGTTCTATAATCCTTTAAGGGAGATGTCCATGCAGCATGGCAAGTGACAGAGCAAGTTGTGATTCTGCCATCTGCTGGGTGTAGAGTTGTTTTTATTTTTTCTTTATGTACAGGTGGTACGACGAAATGCCAGAACGCACCCGTTGCATATGTTACAGTAAACAGTGCCAGTACAAGGCTCATTTGAATTTTTGGAAGGAATCCTCTGTGGGTGTCATCTAGGCATGCTTCTGGGGTAGTACCATAGCCAACCGTACAATTTCTTCTTGGGATTTTAGTGTTCAGTATAAGTGCTGCTCATAGAAACAAAGCCGTTGTAAAATTAAAATCTGATTTTATTTATTACTTAAAACCCAAAAGAAAAGCACTGCAAATATTCATGGGCCAGGTTATATGCCCTGTGTTGGCTAGTTGTAATTTCACATTTATTGTGGTTATGATGATATTTTAGGGCTTTTTAAAGGAACAGTCCACCGTACTTCCATAACGAAATATGCTCTTATCTGAATTGAGACGAGCTGCTCCGTACCTGTCCGAGCTTTGCGCGACCTCCCAGCCAGTCAGACGCAGTCAGACGCGCTGTCACTCCTGTTAGCAATGTAGCTAGGCTCAGCATGGCCAATGGTATTTTTTGGGGCTGTAGTTAGATGCGACCAAACTCTTCTGCGTTTTTCCTGTTTACATAGGTTTATATGACCAGTGACATGAAACAAGTTCAGTTACACAAATTGAAACGTAGCGATTTTCTATGCTATGGAAAGACCGCACTATAACGACAGGCGTACTAACACCTTCTGCGCGCTTCGGCAGCGCATTGATATCTGAGCTCCGTATCAATGCGCTGCCGAAGCGCGCAGAAGGTGTTAGTACGCCTGTCATTATAGTGCGGTCTTTCCATAGCATAGAAAATCGCTACGTTTCAATTTGTGTAACTGAACTTGTTTCATGTCACTGGTCATATAAACCTATGTAAACAGGAAAAACGCAGAAGAGTTTGGTCGCATCTAACTACAGCCCCAAAAAATACCATTGGCCATGCTGAGCCTAGCTACATTGCTAACAGGAGTGACAGCGCGTCTGACTGCGTCTGACTGACTGGGAGGTCGCGCAAAGCTCGGACAGGTACGGAGCAGCTCGTCTCAATTCAGATAAGAGCATATTTCGTTATGGAAGTACGGTGGACTGTTCCTTTAAATATGTAGTGTAGCACTTTATTACTCCATTGAGATACTAAATAGAGTAATTCTTAATTTCCCTGAGGGAACCCTCCCAAAGAGCTCAATAAAGTTTTATCTAAGGCTGCTGGGCCATAGAAGGTGCACGCTGCATGCTGCACACTACACGCTACACGCGTGTAAAGAAAAGTGGACAAACGTAGCATGACTTGCTCTGGGCCATAGAACGGCGTTCACGTTGCACGCTGCACACTTCACGCGTGAAGCATGAAATGAACATGCACACTTTTTTCTAGGCGTGAAGATGGAAATTCCAGTCAATGCATGCGGTCACCGCCGCGCCAGCCAATCAGAACGGGTCTAGGGAGATAACTCTATGCTTTCAGGGGAAAACTTCAGAAAAAATATAATTGAATGGTATAATTGAAAAATAGTTCTTCATCGGGACTGTCAAGCAGATTATAGAATGTTCGGTGAAATTCACCACGGGTTTCTCTCAGAAGGAAGTGTTCTCGGCTCCAAATTCTGTTCCTTTTTCTCTTCCTCTGTCTCAGTAAAAGCAGAATGAGGCAATCGTCGTCATCCGAAGAGTCCATATTGTTGGTTATTGTTGTATTACTCGGTCAAAGTAGAACAGACGCAACACGTGAACATCCAAGCATGAAGTTTAATGGCCCAGGGTCCGGTTCTTCACGTGAACGTGTAGCGTGTAGTGTGCAGCATGCAGCGTGAACCTTCTATGGCCCAGCAGCCTAATCTAAAGAAAACAATGTGAAAAAATTGGATGTTATTGTGAGAGCTTTTATACTGATGCATTAATGCTACAACTTCAAGAAGGAGCTTACCTTTCTTCTGATGCATTATAATAGTCAACAACACAGTGTTTAAAAAAAAAAAACCTCTCAATCAGCTTGGGCTCTGCCTTCATGATCTCATAACTCTGTATAAGCATGTATTAACGCTTGCCTTTTTTTTTTTTTTTTTTTTTAAACCCTCAGACTTGGATGAGTCACTTGTTACCATTGGATACCAGACTGCTGTGTACAGAATATTACTGCTGAAATCAGATAAAAAGTGATGTGCTTTATGGATGCCCTGTGAATCTAATGAAAGAATAAAAGAGGGAAGGAGAATAATGAATTAATCAGACCTAGTTCCCTTTCGAGTTATGGATCCCCATGTCCTAATTTTCTATTCTCTTTTCATTTCCTTACAGAATGGCCGAAACTTTCAGGATTTTGACTGTCAGGTAAGTGGTTTTGCACTTTGCTCAACAGACTTGTAACACGGTATGAGTCTGTGATTGCTTCTAGGATTGCCATTTCTCAGTCCAAGAGAAGTGACTTGTATCTCTTCACTGAGGGTGGTGAGACAAGCCACTCTGTCTCAGCATGTGATGCCTTGCAGGCCTGCCATGATAACTGCAGGGTTGTGGCTCCTTATGTTTAATCTTTCATCTGTGCTTCAGGGTCTGAAAACGGCAAACGAACGTGCGTGTGGTTGTGGGTGGAAGGGTAAAGCTTCCTGTGTAGGTGGTTGGACTGGAAAGAAAGCTAGTGACTGGATTTGTCTTTGAACACACATCTGCGGTTTTTGTGGACAGAAAAATAAATTATATATGTGAGAATTAAAATCAGCACAACAGGAGTATTAATCTAGTTCGTAAGACATTTCCTTAGGGCAAAAAGGAAATGAAAAACCTGACTCTCTACCTTAATTATTTATTTATCCAGCCATCCATCCTGCACCTTGTCTGGGTAGCAGTTCTAGCAGAAATGCCCAGGCCTCCCTTTCCCTGGCCACCTCTTCCAGGGGACACCTGGGTGTTCCAAAGCCAGCCAAGTGATATAATCTCTCCAGTGTGTCCTGGGTCTGCCCCAGGGTCTCCTCCCAGTTGGCCATGCCCAGAATACTTCACCTTGAAGGCTTCTGGGAGGCATCCAAGACAGATGCCTGAACCACATCAGATGAGTCCTTTTGATGCAGAGGAGCAGTGGCTGAACCCCTATTCTGAACCCCTCCATGATGTCCAAGCTCCTCACCCTGTCTCTGAGGGCGAGCCCAGACACCCTTCAGAAAAAGTTAATTTTGCCGCTTGTATCCATGAGTTTGTTCTTTCAGTCACTACCCATAGCTTGTGGCCATAGGTGAGGGTAGGAACAGGGAATGACGAGCAAATTGATAGCGTCCCATTTTAGCTCAGCTCTCTCTTCACAATGACAGACCAGTATAGCCTCCTCATCACTGCAGAAGCAGCACCAATCCATTTGTCAATCTCCTGTTCTAGTCTTCCCTCACACATGAACAAGACCCTGAGATAACACGTGAACCTGGAGTAGGCAGTTCACTGTTTTTATAGCTTAGATCCATGGCGCAAGACTTGGAGGTAGTGATTTCTCATCCTAGCTGCTTCACACACGGCTGCAGACTGATCCAGTGTAAGCTCGAGGTCACAGCTCAATGAAGCCAACAGGACCACATCATCTGCAAAAAAGCAACGATGTGATCCTGAGCCCACCAAAAGGGATGCTCTCCATCCCTTGGCTCTGCCTAGAAATTCTGTCCATAAAAGTTATGAACAGAATCAGACAAAGGGCAGGCCTGGCAGAGACTAACACCCACTGAGAATGAGTGACTTATTGCTGGCAATATGAACCAAGCTCTTGCTCCAGTTATACAGGGCCCGAATGGCCCGTAGCAGTAGGCCAGGTACCCCATACTCCTGAAGCGCGCCCTCAACAGAACACCTCAAGGGACATGGTTGTATGCCTTTTCCAAGTCCACAAAGCACATGTAGACTGGTTGGGCAAACTCCCATGTACCCTCCAGTACTCTTTTGAGGGTAAAGAGTTGGTCCAGTTTTCCATGACCAGGACAAAAACCACATTGTTCCTCATGAATCTGAGGTTTGACTAACGGATAGACTCTCCTCTCCAGCATCCTGGCATAGACCTTCCCAGGGAGGCTGAGGAGAGTGATTTCTAAAAGTTGGATCACACCCTCTGGTCCCCCTTCTTAAAAAGGGAGACCGCTACCCCCGTCTGCCAATCTGGAAGCGCCATCACTGACCTCCAGCCAATGTTAAAGGCATGCCAACCAAGACAGCTCCACAGCATCCAGAGCCTTAAGGAACTCGGGCAGCTCTCATCCATCCCCAGGGTCCTGCCACCGAAAATACATTTTTATTTTTAGCCACGGGGCGGCACGGTGGTGTAGTGGTTAGCGCTGTCGCCTCACAGCAAGAAGGTCCGGGTTCGAGCCCCGTGGCTGACGAGGGCCTTTCTGTGTGGAGTTTGCATGTTCTCCCTGTGTCCGTGTGGGTTTCCTCCGGGTGCTCTGGTTTCCCCCACAGTCCAAAGACATGCAGGTTAGGTTAACTGGTGACTCTAAATTGACCGTAGGTGTGAATGTGAGTGTGAATGTTTGTCTGTGTGTCAACCCTGCGATGACCTGGCGACTTGTCCAGGGTGTACCCTGCCTTTCACCTGTAGTCAGCTAGGATAGGCTCCAGCTTGCCTGCGACCCTGTAGAACAGGATAAAGCGGCTAGAGATGATATAAGATTTTTAGCCACGTCACTGACCTCAGCCTGAGTGATGGGAGAATCCTCCTCAGAGTCCTTGTACTCTGCTTCCTCTATGGAAGGCACGTTGGTGGGATTCTGGAAATCCTTGAAGTATTTCTTGCACTGCCTGACATTGTCCTCAATTGCGGTCAGGAGCACTCCATCCACAATGTATTTAGTAGGGGCAAAGCATTGCTTCCCCTTCCTGAGTCATCTGATGACTTGCCAGAATCTTTTTGAGGCCAACCAAAAGTCATGCTCCACAGCCTCACCGAACTCCATCCACACCAGAGTTTTTGCTTCCACAACTGTCAAAGCTGCACTCTGGCCAGTTGTCCATTCAGTATTTGTCAGATGCCTCCAGAGTTCTACAAGCTAAACAAGTTTGATAGGACTCCTTCAGGTTGATTGCTCCCTTTACCATTGGTGTCCACCACAGAGTTTGGGGGTTGCTGCTGCGACAGACACCAACAACCTTATGGCTGCAACTCTGTACAGCGGTCTCCTCTATGGAAGTGCGAAACATGGCCTGTTCAGACTCAGTCCCCAACCTCCCTCAGAATGCACTAGAAGTTCTGCCAGAGGTGGAAGATCACACCATAAATTATCACTCAAAAAATGACAAAAGGGCAGTCGTGGTTTTTTTTCCCTTTTTTCCCCTCCTCTCTTTCTCTCCCTTAACAAAATGGCAGCCAGTAAGTATTTGAATCTGCAGTTATTAACATTTGTACAATGTTCTGAAGTTTCCATGATTGATACCTCTTGGAAAACCTACCCCATTCCCCCATCTTGTATTTCTGTCATGGTAAATGGAGGTTTTGAGTTTATTAATGTAAAATAAAAGCTATCAATGTTTGTCTGAATCTGTTAACAATTATAAAGTTGGCATCAGTTGTATTTGTTGTGGATGCCACTGAAAATGGTCAGAAGCCAGCGCCCCCCCCCCCCCCCCCCCCCCATTTAATTAATTAATTGATTTTATTTATTTATTTATTTGGGTGAACTAAGCTAAGAGAGATGAGACTGAGATGGTATGGGCACATCCTGAGAAGAGATGCAGAGCATGTTGGAAGGAGAATATTGAGAATGGAGCTGCCAGGCACACGAAAATGAGGAAGGCCAAAGAGGAGATACATGGATGTGGTGAGAGAGGACATGAAAGTGGCAGGTGTGGCTGAGAAGGATGCGGAAGACAGGGAGCAACGGAGACGAAAGATCTGCTGTGGCGACCCCTAATCAGGAGCAGCCAAAAGATTATTTATTTTTTGGCTGAATGAGGAAAGACAAATTTTGCCTAAAAATAGAAGTGCCAGACATACTTTACAAATAATTTTCATGGTATTGATAATTAAAGTGATCTAAAAATGCTTGTTGCATGAGTCTAAAGGCCATTGCAGATGTATTCAAACGGCACAGTCAAGCCTGGAAATTTGAAACTGGAGTGCATGTATATAGGATTTAGAGTTTTGTGGTTGCCACCAGGTGCTGCTCATGTGTTTTAGTTAAGATATAGACACTAGAGAAACACTTGAATACCATAAAATCCTGTGCGAGCGCGCACACACAGAGCAGTTTCTAAGTTTTAGTCTGAAAATACTGCCACCACCCCCAAGGGTTGGCAGGTCTGCAAACAGCCCCTTCCAGAAGTATTGGAATGACAGGTTTAGTTCTTTTGTTTTTGCTATACACTGAAGATATTTGGGTTTTAGAGCAAAAGCTGAATGAGACAGTAGATCAGAATTTCAACTTTCATTTGCTGATATTTACATCTATACCAGGGGTGGGCAATTATTTTTTCCATGGGGCCACATGAGAAACAGAAAATTTTGTGGAGGGCCGGACCAAAAGGCTGAACTAAATTCTGCATAATATTAATTGTATTTCTTTATATAAAGCAATAAATAACATTGTTTTTACAAGCTGTTAAGACTGGTAAGAGTATGGAAAAAACGAGGTTGCCTTACAAAAAATGTCATTTATTCAATCAAATTTCCCAAAACAATGGTTAACAAAATGTGAACGTTTGTACCTTTTTTTTTTTTTTCCCCCCAAGTCACATTCACCCCAAAACACAAGACATCACAATATTGTCTTTCTACTCCAAATATCAAGCAAGATACATCATATTATAATAATGATGCCCACATTTGTAGTTTAATCACCTCATTTGGTGCTTTTCGCCGAAGATCGGCTCCGGCGCCTGCTGGTGACGTCACACAATGTGATTGGCTGGACCGTTTGAAGGATGACGTACAAGTTTGTGGTTGGTCTGGACAAATTACGGAAGTAGTTATCGCGGGATTAGGTTTCGTTAGCCTGGGAAATCCCATGCTGCTTTGCACAATCGTTCCGATCTGAAAAGACATATTTCACTTGTGATATGGTCTGGTGTTAACCAGACTAAGGTTTCGTGGGATTTCATGTCATTTTCATGTCGCCATACATGTCAACCTATACGGAATGTCCGTATTTTATACGGATTTGATTCAATAAACGTAGTATACGGGCGTATAAATAAAGTTATACGGATTCTTTAAAAAAACTTCAATATTTATTTAGAGCTATAATCAGTTCCCACGATGATAAAAGACATAACATTTACAAACATACTGTACACCACAGATAGCCAGTAAAGAGTCTTATGAAATCGCGCGTTATTTTGTGGTAGCGAGACTTCGTTCCACTTTTGATCATGCGCACACCGCATTGCGAGAATCCCGCCAACCGGGAAGTCATAGACATATAAACATAGACGCCGCCTTCTGCATAGAATCATGCGTCATCCTCGCCGCCATACTGGATGGGGCAAAGTGGAGATTCTTCAGCCGTCTCTGGTATAGCGTCTAGACAGTAGCCGAGAATAAAGATGCCTCATTCATGTGCTGCGTTTAACTGTACCAACAGGTTTACCGTCCAAACGAGATCACATGGGATTGCCTTTCACAGGTGAGACTGGAAAAATACATTTCATTGTATTTGGTCATTATAACGTAATTTTACGAACAGGTTTTTCTGACTTTGTGGCTAATATGAAGTCTCGCGCATAATAGCCGCTCGGTGAAACCTGTCTCCAAACAACGAAGTATTTCCTTCGTAACTACGCTGATAACACTTTGTGTTTTTGTCAAACATCGGAGCTTTGTATTCATTCTGAAGGTTTATTGTTATTAATATTGAATAAAAAGTAACTGGGATATATCCTTGTTAATTATCATTCAAATTTTAGATAAATTATTTTAATTTGCATCTTATACGAATTTTATAAGGGAAATACGGATTTTGGAGGTTGGTTATACAGGTTTGATTGACCAAAGGTTGACATGTATGTGTCACGCGCATTGCGTTTTTGTTGAACACAACTTCAAAATAAAAGCAATGCACATTCAGTCCATGCACGAGGTAAAATTAGAAAATACGTTTATTTTGTAATTTCTAATTAACCTTACGCGGGCCGGTCAGAATGAACCAAAGGGTCGGATGCGGCCCGCGGGCCGTAAAATGCCCAGGTCTGATCTAGACACATTAAACAACTTGGACACCCATGTTAAACAACTTAAATACCCACCCATTTTTCAAGTCATGAAAAATATTGAGACATGTAACTGACAGGTGTTTTTTGTTGCCCAGCTGTGCCTTTGATTGTTTAAATAGTTAATAACTCTGAATATCTACTCTTGGTTTGAGCTGTGGGTTTCGTCTCTGAAGACTGCAATTGTTAAAAAGAATAAACCAGCATGAAGACCAGAGAGCTATCTGTGGAAGAAAAGCCAGCCATTGTGAAGCTGAGAAAAGGGAGGAAATCTACCACAGCTATTGCACAAGCATTGGACATGACCAATATAAAAAAAATCAGAAAAAGAAAAGAAACCACTGGTAGGCATAAATATCAAGAAATGAAAGCTGAAATTCTGATGTATCGTCTCATATATTTATCTTTTGAACTCAAACCCAAATGTCTTCAGTGTATGGCAAAAACATTTTGTCCTTGCCTTTTCGATACTTTCAGAGTTGATTGTGTTTAGCTTGGTTTCTGATTGCCTTTTGCTCCATTAGCTTTGAACAAAGAATAAGTATTCAGTTTAGCTATTAGTGTTGCTCCCATCTCATGGCTCACTGGTAGAAATAAATCCATACTTAAAAAAAAAACTGGGCCCACTTGGAGAAGAAAGTGTGGCTTATGGGTAAACTCACCAATTCAGCAGGACTTTGCAGTTAACTTGCAGCCCAGCAGAAATTAATGGAGATTCACAGCTACGTCTTCTGGAAGCGTGTCCTACTATCGTTATCCTGCACCATACACTGACCTTTTTGACCTACAGTGAAATTACAAGAACCTTTCAGATGTAGCGGAGCTCATTTCTTTCTGTAGCCAAAATTACTTGAGGTGCAAGTCAAGTACCGTAACTGGACTTGTCTTGTGATGTTTCATGATTATCCAAGGAGCTTCAGTAATTCTGTCTAACTTCATGAATGTTAGGAATTGTTAAGCTGCAACCTAAATTTACTACCTTTTGAAGTTATGTATTCTATTTAATATTTATTTATTAAACTGGGTAACCAAAAAAAAAAAAAAAGACATGTAATGTGGTGGTTTCAGAGCCTGATGCCGAGAAGAAACAGTCTGCTTTTTCTCATTCAAAGTCTGGTAAAGGTGTTGCTTTTAAATATAGCCTCCAGGAGCACACACCTGTGATGTATCAGTGGTCTGGATTAATAAAGCAACCTCTGTGAATAGTGAAGTCACACTCTCTCTCTCTCTCTCTCTCTCTCACACGCACGCGCGCGCACAGATTCTATAAGATGTTTGGCATTTGCATTGGTTGATTGACTTTTCATTGATTTACAGAAATCTCTGAAAGTAAAACCAGGTTTTCATCAAAGAAAGTTGTTAGTAAACTAGAAAAAAAAGTGGTATAAATTTCACCACTTTTTTTTTTTTTTTTTAGTTTAAATATGTGTCTATAAATACCTTTTTTTTATAAATATATGTATTTATACACACATACCTCCATGCTCTTGCCAGTGTTCATTTGATACGGTATAATTAAAGACTTGGATATGATCTCAGTGATGTAACCTTCCTGTGTTATTTCAGTAACTCAAAACATTTATAATGCTTTCACACCTGGTATTAACAACCATCGTGGGTGATCAGATCACAAGTAGACCACACTAAATGCAGGTGTGAATGAAGCCAAACATGTCATTATCCAGTCACACAGACTTGAGCTGGTGGTCTAGGACAGTGGTTTTCAAACTGGGGGGCGCTAGGGGGGCCTCAGAAAGTTGGAGGGACGATAACAAAAAAAATTGCGAAAAAAAGTATACTTTTTTAAAATAATTATTAAATATATTAATTAGTTTTTTAATCATTATTATAAAATATAATTATTAATAATACATATCAAAACGTTGTTTGCCATGCTCATCTCTCCGATTGCCTGTGATGTTGCGGTTTGCGCCATTTATCAAGCTGCTTTGCTCCTCAAGCTAGCGTATTGCTAGTGCAAAATGGACAGGTTTTTGAAGAAGAGACCGAAGGAACAAACCAACAGCCCTGCTGTGGAGGACACTGCTGCGAAAAAAACTAAAGTCCTGGCCAACTAAAATCTGAAAATATGAGGCAGCATACATTAAGTATGGCTTTACAGCCATACAGAAAAATGGCCATGATTGCCCAAAATGCGTCTTCTGTCTGGAGACCCTGTCAAACGAGTGCTTAAAACCTTCGAAACTTCAGCGTCACTTGGTACAAAAACATCCGACAGATGCTGAAAAAACAGTAGATTTCTTCAGACGCAAAGAAGAGCATTTGGTTAGGCAATCTGCTGCATTCACCCAGCAAGCTACTGTCCCCGAGCGGGCCCTGAAGGCATCATTTTTAGCCTCGTACCACATTGCTCGTGCTAAAAAACCTCACTCAATTGGAGAAGATTTGATTTTACCAGCCACCAAAGACATTGTCCGAGAATTGCTTGGTGAGGATGCTGCCAAAAAAATCGATGCTGTCCCACTCTCTGATAACACCATGAGCCGACGGATTGGTGACATGGCTCAAGACGTATCCGCTCAGCTGTTGGAGCAGGTGAGAGCCAGCGAATACTTCGCACTTCAGCTGGATGAGTGCACAGATTTATCCAATGAGGCCCAACTGCTTGTGTACATCAGATTTATTTCACAGGAAAGATTTGTGGAGGAAATACTATTTTGTAAAGCACTTGAAAGAAGAACTACTGGGAAAGACATTTTTCAAGTTTTGGATGATTACATCTAGTCTAACGGATTGGACTGGACCCGTTGTGTGGGGGTGTGTTCAGACGGAGCCGCGGCAATGACCAGGAAGATCAGTGGAGTGACCGCTCTCATTAAGCAGTAGGCCCCGCATGTAGTGGCCACACACTGCATGCTCCATCGCGAGGCACTGGTCGTAAAAAGGATGGATAACGAGTTGAATCAGGTACTACAGGAGGTTATACAGTTTATTGTTCAGTGCGAAAATATTTGTGTTGAAAACATTCATTTATTCATTATCTCTAGCCGCTTTATCCTGTTCTACAGGGTCGCAGGCAAGCTGGCGCCTATCCCAGCTGACTACGGGCGAAAGGCGGGGTATACCCTGGATAAGTCGCCAGGTCATCACAGGGCCGACACATAGACACAGACAACCATTCACACTCACACCTACGGTCAATTTAGAGTCACCAGTTAACCTAACCTGCATGTCTTTGGGCTGTGGGGGAAACCGGAGCACCTGGAGGAAACCCACGTGGACATGGGGAGAACATGCAAACTCCGCACAGAGAGGCCCTCGCCGGCCACGGGGCTCGAACTCAGACCTTCTTGCTGTGAGGTGACAGCGCTAACCACTACACCATCGTGCCGCACGTGTTGAAAACATGTTAGTTAATAAGATTCTTATGCTAAACAAATGTAATAATGATTGACTATTGAATAAAAGTAAGAGAAAACTATCTAAAAGTTCATGTTTCTTTACATATTTTGTAGCATTGTCTGTGGGTTTGCAAAGGGGGTCCCTGGCCAGAAGCTAATGCTGTTTGGGGGGCCTTGGCAGGGAAAAGTTTGGGAACCCCTGGTCTAGGATGCATGCAGCCACTTACCCTGTCCTACAGGGTCGCAGGCAAGCTGGATCCTGTCCCACCTGACTATGGGCGAGAGGCAGGGTACACCCTGGGCAAGTCTCCAGGTCATCGCAGGGCTAAGACTTGAACACAGACAACCATTCGGTTAATTTAGAGCCACCAATTAGCCTAACCTGCATGCCTTTGGACTGTGGGGGAAACCGGAGCACCCAGAGGAAACCCACGCAGACACGGGGAGAACATGCAAACTCTACACAGAGAGACCCTTGTCGGCCGCTGGGCTCGAACCCAGGACCTTCTTGCTGTGAGGCGACAGTGCTAACCACTACACCACCGTGCTGCCCCTTGGCCGCATTATATAACATGTAATGTTAATGGCAGTGTGTTTTGATGCATTCCTCGCAGTGAACAGATAACTGGTTGGTTGGTTTGTTTTGGGGGGGTTCATGACTTGAGCAATTTGCATGTATTATAATTGAATCTCTATTTTAATCTCTGTACAGCTTATTGTATAAATATACACTGTTATCAGTGAAATTAGATTAGATAAAACTTTATTGATCCCTTTGGGAGGGTTCCCTCAGGGAAATTAAGATTCCAGCAGCATCATTACAGATAAACAGAGAAAAGAAATGGAGAAAACTTCTAGATAAATTAAAATAAACTAAGTATTTACATATACAAATATATAAAAAGAATAAGATATGGGGAAGAGAGGAAGGGGGAGGGAGGGGGAAAAGGTGGGAAGAAGTGGGGGGGCGGTAGGAGAGATATTGCACTTTATATTGCACGTTGTCCAGTATTGCTTATTGTTAGGCTAAGCTACTGCTCCTTCCTGTCCTCTGTCCTCCTGTTACTCCTCCTCCCCCCCAGAGAGGAGTTGTACAGTCTGATGGCGTGAGGGACAAAGGAGTTTTTGAGTCTCTTCGTCCTGCACTTGGGAAGGAGCATTCTGTCACTGAACAGGCTCCTCTGGTTGCTGATGACTGTGTGCAGAGGGTGACTGGCATCATCCATGACATTCAATAGTTTGTCCATAGACCTCTGCCACTGTCACCAGAGAGTCCAGCTTCATGCCGACCACAGAGCCGGCCCGCCTGACAGCGCTCGAAACTAACGGTGTCCCGATGTCCCGGGGACCATAAAAAATGTCATCGGGACACGAAATTATCATATCTGGGACAATCCCGGGACAATGGAAAAAAATAGATCTAGAAAAAAAGTTCTACATTAATATTATTTACAAAGCCGTAACACATACGTAGACATTCACCTAATTTGTCAATTTTAATTTTAAAACGTTAACAGCGAAAAATACATAGTAGCTACACTTTCGATGCACCTGCATCCGTAGGCTACAGAGCAGCGCATTCTGTTCTAGAATCTTTGGCCGGAGTCCGCATTATATGGACTTGGAATGGAATTGCTAGCGCACACGCTGCGCCGACTCTTGCCAGAACAAAAATGCTGAAGTGGTTGAAGCGGACCGACCGCGGGGAAGAAACTGAAAGCCCAGACATAACGTCTCCGGGACCTTCAGGATCCAAAGTGTCATCGCCTGGTCTGCAGGCAACGCTAGCAACTGAATGAACTTAATGAACACTGTTAGACACGTTATAAAATACAACAGGAATGATGTGGATGATATTGACGGAAGATACCGTTCAACAGAATAAGTGAGTTTTCTTGGTGTCTTTCTAGTTCAGAAAGTTTAGTCAGTCAGCAGCACAACTAGGCTCGGACCTGCCACTATGCTGATGTTGCTAACATTTGCACCCACGTTTTGGCAGCGAAAGTTCATAAAATGGATAACGGAAAGTTCATAAAATGGATAACGGAAAGTTCATAAAAATGGATAACGGTAATGGTGAAAATGATAAGTTGGCCTTATAAGTGCCAACAGATATTCAAGGTATAAGTAGATGAAATGAACATAAAAGGGGTCTTATTTTCAACTAAAGTGTACTGCAGATGTAGGGAGTTGAAACATTTTCTGAATGAGCTAGTTGGCCCCTTTAAATAAACGGGTATCTATTCATACAGTGAGATCGCCAAAGTTTAATAAACTGAAAATGCAATAACTGTAATTTTGAAGTAGATGACGTATAGGACATGTGTCGCTTGTGTCTTGTGACTTATTGTAAAAATGATATAAAGGGTTCAAAATCGCATAGTTACAAATATAATAGTAACTTCATATGATAATATTAACCACTGGTTATTTCAGAGAGGAAAAAAATGGGGACACTATTGCTGCCATTCGGGACAATACAACACAGAATTCGGGACCACTGGGGGACACAAAGAAAAAAAGTTAATTTCGAGCCCTGCCGCCTGATCAGTTTGTCCAGCCTGGATGGGTCCTCCTTGGATGTGCTGTCCCCCCAGCACACCATGGTGTAAAACAGGACACTGGCGACCACAGACCGATAGAACATCCACAGGAGTTTCCTGCAGATGTTAAAGGACTGCAGCCTCCTAAGGAAGTATAGCCTGCTCTGTCCCTTCCTGTATAAGTGATTGGTGTTGCAAGTCCAGTCCAGCTTGCTGTCCAGCCACAGCCCGAGGTACTTGTAGGAATCCACAGCCTCCACCTCGACTCCCTCGATCAGAACTGGTCGTGACCTTGGTCTGGACCTCCCAAAGTCAATGACCAGCTCCTTGGTCTTCGAGGTGTTGAGCTGCAGATGGTTCCTGTTGCACCACACAGCAAAGTCCCTCACCAGGCTCCTATACTCCTCCTCTCCGTCGTCACTGATACCATACACCCAACGATGGCTGTGTCATCGGCAAACTTCTGAATGTGACACAGCTCCGAGTTGTAGCAGAAGTCCGCGGTGTACAGGGTGAAGAGAAGAGGGGCCAGCACCGTGCCCTGGGGTGCTCCGGTGCTGCTAATCACAATGTCAGACGTGATGTCCTTCAGCCTGATGTACTGCGGCCTGTCAGTGAGGTAGCTGGAGATCCAGGTGACCAGGCAGGGGTCCACTCGCATTTGCCTAATCATTCTCACTATTCTTTGACAAACACCTCTGAAATAGCTATTTAAGAAACTGGAATGTTTTTTTTAATTCTGCTTCATTAAGAAATGTATCACATTACTTACAAATATTACAACTCCTTTTGATGCGCTTGATATGGGATTTAAAGCAGTGCATAAGTTTCATTCAGCCACTGGATGGTGGTGTTAAAGGGGATGTTGTGCAAAATTCCTGTATTATAGTTGTCGAACACACATTGTCGGAAAGCATCCAAATAAATCTCCATACATGAGCTTAAAACTGCCTGTCTGCTGGAAATGTTCTAGAAATGTAGCCTGTAACATGGCTAACTATAATACACACACTGTTATCAAACATAAAATCTATAATATATTCCATGCTCTAGCCCTGGGCACTGCGGTGAAGTTCATTATTTTTGTTTGTGGAGAGCTGATTTAAAAAGGAAAACAATCTCCTCACAGCCTGTGCCCACACACAATGACCTAGCTTAGGTATGCAAACCATGTTTTTTGATTTTAGCCTACCTTTCTTTGTTGTTTGAAGGCACATAAAACCTGATTATTTGAGTAAATTGTGAACAAAAGGTGTGAATATCTGTGCATCGAAGTTGTCCACATGAGGTGCCATGTGTGAACAGGGTCAATACTTCCTCACTGTGAGTCCTGTCAGTCTTCCCCAGCAGAGGGCAGCATGAATGCAGCGAAGACTGACACTAGGCAATGATTTAATGCACACAGCTTGAAACAAGTTGAAGTATGAATTTCAACATGCTTCATGGGGCTTGAAAGCTTCTTTTCAGGTGCCTGCCCCTCTCTCTTTTGGTTGTCTGTCCCTGCTGTCCTGCGTGTGAGAGAGAGAGAGAGAGAGAGAAAACATAAACACATGCACACATACATACACAGTGATGCTTGAAAGTTTGTGAACCCTTTAGAATTTTCTATATTTCTGCATAAATATGACCTAAAACATCAGATTTTCACACAAGTCCTAAAAGTAGATAAAAAGAACCCAGTTAAACAAATGAGACAAAAATATTATACTTGGTCATTTATTTATTGAGGAAAATGATCCAATATTACATATCTGTGAGTGGCAAAAGTATGTGAAGCTCTAGGATTAGAAGTTAATTTGAAGGTGAAATTAGAGTCAGGTGTTTTCAATCAGTGGAATGACAATCAGGTGTGAGTGGGCACCCTGTTTTATTTAAAGAACAGGGATCTATCAAAGTCTGATCTTCACAACACGGGTTTGTGGAAGTGTATCATGTCACGAACAAAGGAGATTTCTGAGGACCAGAAAAAGTGTTGATGCTCATCAGGCTGGAAAAGGTTAAAAAAAAACCATCTCTAAAAGAGTTTGGACTCCACCAATCCACAGTCAGACAGATTGTGTACAAATGGAGGAAATTCAAGACCATTGTCACCCTCCCCAGGAGTGGTCGACCAACAAAGATCACTCCAAGAGCAAGGCGTGTAATAGTCGGCGAGGTCACAAAGGACCCCAGGGTAACTTCTAAGCAACTGAAGGCCTCTCTCACATTGGCTAATGTTCATGATTCCACCATCAGGAGAACACTGAACAACAGTGGTGTGCATGGCAGGGTTGCAAGGAGAAAGCCACTGCTCTCTAAAAAGAACGTTGCTGCTTGTCTGCAGTTTGCTAAAGATCACGTGGACAAGCCAGAAGGCTATTGGAAAAATGTTGTTTTGTGAACGGATGAGACCAAAATAGAACTTTTTGGCTTAAATGAGAAGCGTTATGTTTGGAGAAAGGAAAACACTGCATTCCGGCATAAGACCCTTATCCCATCTGTGAAACATGGTGGTGGTAGTATCATGGTTTGGGCCTGTTTTTTTGCATCTGGGCCAGGACGGCTTGCCATCATTGATAGAACAATGAATAGTGAATTTTATACCAGTGAATTCTAAAGGAAAATGTCAGGACATCTGTCCATGAACTGAATCTCAAGAGAAGGTGGGTTATGCAGCAAGACAACGACCCAAAGCGCACACATTGTTCTACCAAAGAATGGTTAAAGAAGAATAAAACCTAATGTTTTGAAATCATCTGTCATCTGGTGAGCCGGTGACTTGGTAAGATATCCTATCCCAGACCCGCCGGTCGAGCATAGCTGCTCTGAGTTGTTCTTCCTTCAACCCCGTCTCTCGCTCAAGGACCGTTTTCAGGGTGGTACGTGGTCGACTGACTTTGCGCTTCGCCTCAGGCTCCCACAAGAAAACTTGTGCGGCAGGTTGATCGTGACGAAACACATGGCCGCACAATGCCAGATGGCGTTTGGCGATTATGGTCGAGAGGCGTGGTAGGGAACCGTACAGGCGGTCGTTTGTCCAGTGGTCCTGCCAGCTGACATTGAACACACTGCGGAGCATGCGGGTGTACGTGACATCCAAGGATTGCTCTTGTGCTCTCGTTAGAGACCAAGACTCTGATCCGTAGAGAAGAATGGATTCGACTGAGGCCTTGAACACTCTGACCTTTGTGTCTCTAGACAGCGGGGCAGCCCACACCTTGATTAGAGAATTTAGGGCGCCCCAGGCTTTGGCCTTTCTGGAGTCGATGTCATGAGCAGTGTTCATCCAACTGCCAAGGTATTTGAAGTCGTCCACCTTCTCGATAGCAGAGTTGTCAAGCGCGTGGAGAGATTGGTCCGTAGAGGAATTTATATGCATCCATTTGGTTTTGCATGCGTTCAAATGAAGGCCAACTGACTTAGCAGCCAGTTCTACTTGGTGGAGAAGATCCTCGCCCGAATTCACCGAGTCCTCGAGAAGAACAATGTCACCAGCAAAGTCGAGATCGGATAGATGGACAGCAGGGTGGTGAGAACTTCTGCGGCATTTAAGAGTGAGCCCATCATCCATGTGAAGGGCTAAACTCAAGGCATAATCAAGAACAATGATGAAGAGCAGAGGAGCTAGGGGATCTCCTTGAAGGATGCCCGAGTTGATCAAAAACTCCTCAGTTACACTGTCAGGAGTTATAACCACAGCAGCATTATCGATTATACATTGTCCTGATTGCCTCGACCATGCTAGGGGGGACACCATATGCTTGTAGAATGGAAAACATTGTGTTGCGTCTGATGGAATCAAAAGCCTTCTTAAAGTCCAAAAAGACTATCATACCTTCTTTATGGTGGTTCATGAGCTCTTCGATAATGCGCCGGAGGGCTAAGATGTGAGTGCTAGTAGAACACAGTTGACGAAAGCCATTTTGGTTTTGGCGCAAGAAGTTATCCATTACTGGCCTCAACCTATTGAGTAACAGTCGGTTATACACTTCAGAGGCAATCTGAGCTAGACTAATTCCCCTGTAGTTGTCAGGCAATGTCAGGTTGCCTTTCTTAGGGACAGGGACTATGCCTGCTAGACCCCATTCCTTGGGCCTGTTGCCTGCAAGGGTTTCATTGCAGAACGTGAAGAGGAAGTCGCGGATGTTTGGGAGCTTCCATAGCTCAATAGGGAGACCATCCATCCCAGGAGCGCGACCAGATTTCATCTAGTCAACAGCAGAGTTAACTTCATTATGGCCAACCGGCCCAGTGAAGATTTGCTCATTGAGTTCAAAGATTTGGATGATCTCAGTTGGCCTTTCTGGCATAGGGCTATCAGGTGATAACACACGTTGAAAATGGTCCTTCCAGAGCTTCAAACGATCTTCGCCTTGGATGAATACTGGGTTTGGAGATTTGTTGGATAACTTCACTAGGTTCCACGCACTTTTTGTGTCCGTCAAGGTGTTACTGGAGTCGAACCGGTCGAGGATGGCTCGGGTTCTTAATTCTTCCTGCATAACGTACGTAGAACAAAGGGAAGCCTGGGCAGCTTGAGTAAGCTGAACGCTGGCGTTAATAGCAAAATGGCACGCCTCCGCCCCCGCAGGGCAATCGGAAAGTGGTGACTTTTTGGGATGTTCTTTGGGTAGAAGGGACGACCCCACTTTATTGCAGACTCCCACGAAGGACGAATAAGATTTGGTCTTCAGGAAGTTATCAGAATTCTTCGAATATTAAAGCATCGACGGAGGAGCCGAGATTTGGGTCGGAAGTCAAGGAAGACCAGTTGAGCCGTTTCATTCGCAGGCGCCTGGTCGAACGGACACTCAATTTGGTATACACAGTAACAATTCTGCGATCACTACCAACAGGATTGGACAATGAGTGTGCTTGAGAGTCTTTCAGGCTGTTTTGCCAGCGCTTACGACAGAATGAAGTCGATTTGAGAGAGATCACCTCTCGGGGACCTATGAGTCCAGAGTTTACGCCTGGGCTTTTGGAAACAAGTGTTAGCAATGATAAGACTGTGCTCGCGAGCAAATTCGGTCAATAGCTCCCCGTTCCGATTTTCACTCGTGATGTGATATGAATGTCGTGCCGTGACATGGGCATTGAAGTTGCCCCCAATTGCAAGGAAAGCATGTGCTGGTATAGAGGCAACTGCCTCACGCAAAGAGCGGTAGAACTGCGTGACTTCCTCCTCAGGGGAAACGTTATGAGGTGAGTAGCACGACACAACATTGAGCCTTGGATTGCCTTTGAAAATGGCGATAATAATTCGTTCCGAGACCTTCCTGATAGTAGAAAGTAGTGGTAAGAAAGACGAAAGTATAACTATCCCTACTCCATGAATGGCCGCGCCTTGGGCGTTACGGGAAGCCGAGATGGTAAACAGCATCACTGCGCCTAGATTATGGGTTACGATGTCTGAGGACTCGTCGTTATGGACTAAACGATGTTCTTGGATGCACACTATGGGTGTGTTATAGTGGCACATAAGGAAATTCAGTTCCTCCTTGGATGACGTAGTCGAGAGAGTTCGACAATTGAGCTGCCCTATGATGAGTGTTTTACCAGGGTGCATAAGACCTTTCCTGGGCTGGCGATCAGACAGTGACCTCCCCTGGGGGTTTGGGGCACTGTCGTCATGAGATGTCTGACAGGCATCGACAGGCACGGTACTGGATGAAGTTAGAGCACGGGCTTGAACCGTGGTGCAAGTGTTGGATATCATCATCATCAAGTTTTCAGATTGCTGTGAAAAACCGGGGTGACGCAAATACTCCCGGGATTTTCTGTCTGGGTTTACTCCCATAGGTCCACCGTGTTCTGCAACGCGAGGGGCTGCGCTGAGAGCCACGCAGACGGTCTTCCGCATGTGAGAGGCTAGATAGAGGGACCCCTTGCTGATGACGAGTTGGTCCTATATTCCGCATTACATGCCGCTGGTATGGGGAGACCAGTCTGGGATGCCAGGATGACGATCGGCAACCAGAAAGGTACTACTCCTCCAGGGACCTTGCCCTTGAAATGGCCAAGTCAAAGTCCTGACCTTAATCCAATCGAAATGTTGTGGAAGGACCTGAAGTGAGTAGTTCATGTGAGGAAACCCACCAACATCCCAGAGTTGAAGCTGTTCTGTACGGAGGAATGGGCTAAAATTCTTCCAAGCCGGTGTGCAGGACTGATCAACAGTTACAGAAATGTTTAGTTGCAGTTATTGCTGCACAAAGGGGTCACATCAGATACTGAAAGCAAAGGTTCACATACTTTTGCCACTCACAAATATGGAATATTGGATCATTTTCCTCAATAAATAAATGACCAAATATAATATTTTTGTCTCTTTGTTTAACTGGGTTCTCTTTATCTACTTTTAGGAGTTGTGTGAAAATCTGATGATGTTTTAGGTCATAATTATGTAGAAAATTCTAAAGGGTTCACAAACTTTCAAGCACCACTGTGTGTGTGTGTGTGTGTGTGTGTGTGTGTGTGTGTGTGTGAGAGAGATTCATATATAATTTACTTTATTATTATTTTTTAACTGCTGCTGCTTTTGCTAGTTCTGCATTGGTTCTCTGTGGATTGTACATTTCTAATCTGGCGGGTTATACTTTTGTTTCTTTCTTCCAGATTCTATTGATTTTTTTTTTATTTTGTAACACAAAATACCTTTAACATAAATGTCATTAATTGCACTAAAAATGATTGATTGGTAATGAATATTGGATACATACTGGATATGGTATAATCAAGTTTTAATTGACCTTTGCTGGATGTGGTATATCTTATTGAAGCAGATATGTAGCAGGACAGCAGTGGGCAAGAGGGGAGCATAAGGCTGAGTCTTAACTGTCTTCTTACAAGTTACATAAGAGACTTGGTTAGATTGTGATCTACAAGATGACCGGTGCAGTGTTGACAGTATTAGTATGAAAGTTGAAGATTTAGAATCTTATCTGTTTGAGCACAGTTTACTGATGGGGGTGAGAGAGCTGGACAGACTACAGGACTAAAGCATTTCCTCTTGGCTCTCTCTCGGGTAGAAATGAATTCCCCTCGCACCATTATCAGCAGGTAATTGAGCAACATTATGGGTTAAGTGGGAAACTGTTCATCAAAGTTGAAAAAGACCAGTGTCACTCAACAGGTCAACTCGGAGGTTAATCATAAAACAAATCTTGGACATTACTGACTGTACGTTAATTAAAAACCTCAGTATGGAAGTCATCGGGGTGGATTTTAGTCTCCTTTTTAACGCTCTCTTTTCGGGTGCATAGATGTGACACTGTTGGCCACTTGAGGAAGGCCATTAACTCTTTACTGCATAGCTCTAAGCAGGGTTGCGTGCAAGTCACTTTGGAAATAATCTTCTGCCAAATGAATACATGTAAAGTGCTATCCTACACAAGTCTTATTCTTGAGTGAGGTGAAAACATAGTCTTGTTATTTGCAAACACTCACATACGCATACACGTGCAGGTTAATGCTCAAGCTGACATGACTCTCAGGACTGGCTGAGTCGACAAAGATATTTATAAACATAAAGCTTCTGGCACAAGCTAAAAGAGCTCGAGATGGAAGAATGCATGCATAGGTACAAAGGCAGTGTGCAGAAAGCTGTCCTCATCTAATGAGACAGTTGCAACCTTTAGTATCCTGAGTTTCAAAATGATACCCAAATATGACATTTTCTTCATAGATTTTTCCTCACTAATAGGCATTATTAGATTGATGATTAATAGCCTAAAACTGTTCATTTACTGTAAATGTCACATAATTACACATTAGAAATGTCACAAATGAATCATCTGTTGAACTTCATTAAAAAAAAAAAACACCTTCAGGCTCGTGAACATTGTTTGCTGCCCTCTGTTGGTGGAAAGCAGTATTAAAAACATAAGCAGTACAGAACAGACACTTCTGATATTTTTGTGTTGGAGAGAACAAGGCACGTCTTGGTTTGCACCATATTTAACCTTTTTTTTTTTTAAACAGATTTGGAGCATTTTCAACTGCTTGTAAAACAGGATACACCTGCTCCTTGATGTGGTTCTGCATGCGCGCACACAGAGTCAGTCTAAAGCTCACGGGTAGGGTATGTTCCATAGCAGAGGCGTATTTAATGAGGGAGTGTCTCCTCACTAAACTTAAACACAGGGAAGCCCTTTGTATTTTTGCCCATCCCAGGTGCATCCTGGGAAACTGATTTAGTATAAGTAATACGGTAACTCTTAAATGTCATGGTTTATCCATCTGTGGATCAAGACCCCTTGTCTTAACTGGGTCATGTTCTATTCTGACACTGTGTTTTGGTGTAACAGTTTTAAACATTGTGGTTCTGACACACGTTTTTGTTCTGATACCTGCCAGTGTGTGAAAATCACCTGAATGCACTTAACATTAAAATACCAGGTTTATATTCAAGTAATCCTTGACTTGTACAATAAGTGGCTGTCATAAAGGGAAGGGGAATATTTCTGTAACTTGCTGTGTGCTTTAGATAAAAAAAAAAAAAAAGCCCAAACAGATTAGTATCTGCAATGGATTATGCTAATTTGTATTTGGAAATTATAACTTGATGCTCTGGCTAACAGAAATTTGCTGTGTTTATCTGGTTACATTAGCCGCTTTCAGACCAAATGGTTCTCAGGACTCGTTAGAGGAACTACCCACTGGGGAGCTACCCTGAGAACTACATACCTTCAAGGGTTTTTTTTCCCCCTGTTTGCCTTCACATTGCCAGTAGGAACGCTGAAGTGATGTAACTCAGCGTGCCAGTGTAACATTAGCAAGAAATGCCAGAGAAGATTTTTATACATCTCTTAGATATGTCAAAATTGTTGTATTTCATCCATCGCATATACACTTTCACTATTGGTCTGTTTGTCCATGTGCACGCGCACACCCCAAACGTGAGCTGTTGTTTACACAGCTAATGTTTTGTACACGTTTTTAAAAATAGCAGTTGCCGGCGCTGTGTTGGCTTGTTTTCGGCCAATCACCCTACACTTATGTCATGCTTGTGCTAGGAGAGTATCTACCCTGAAGTAGGAGACAAGTCCCTCAAAATAGCATTCTAAGAATCACAACCATTCTTGGTTTCTGCAGTGCAGACACACAAAAAAGGGGGAACTTCCTCAGACAGTTCTAAGAACTATAGAAAAGTTTCTCTGGACCTAGGGTTTGTTTGCTTGTTTTTGTCTCGTTTTTGGTTCCATGCAGGAAAGGAGAAAAGCTACTACTTGGGTATATTGTATTGTTTGTGTGTACAGTTTAGATTTGGCCTACAGTGACTAGGTTACTAACACGGACTCTTAAAAGGTGATGTACCCCTGGCTGTTATTTTGTTCTGATAAGGTAACATTTATGTATTGAGCCTTCTTGAGGGATTAGTTTTACATGGATGGAGAACTGGGGTAAAATCATCCTTTATAGGCTGATGCAGTAATGTGCCTTGACAGACTCAGGGTTTAAGAACATGATACTAATATTTCATAGGGCCTCCCTTTGCTCTCAAAGAATCCATTCTTCATCGCATGAATTTGACAAGATGTTGGAAACATTTCTTTGAGATTCTGGTCCATGTTGATAGGAGTGCCTGACACAATTCTTACAGATTTTTCAGGTGCACTTGCATGCTGTGAATCTCCTGTTTCACCGCATCCCAAAGGTGTTCAGATCCGATGACTAGGAAGGCCACTGAAGAACACTGAACTCAGTCATGTTAACGAAACCAGTTTGAGATGACTTTTGCTTTGTGACATGGTGCATGATCATGCTGGAAGTAGCCATTAGAAGATGGTAAATTGTGGCAATGAAGGGATGCGCATGGTCAGGAACAATACTCAAATAGGCCGTGGCATTCAAGTGATGAATGATTGATTGGTATTAACAGGCCCAAAGTGTGCCAAGAAAACTTTCCCTGCACCAGCTTGGACTATTCACAAGGCAGGTTGGGTCCATGGATTCATGCTGTAGGTGTTAAATTCTGACCCTACCATCTGTGTAGCCCAGGAGAAATTGAGATTCATCAGCCCAGACTGTTTTTCCTGTCTTCAACTGTCTTGCTTTGGTGAGTCCCTGCTTGCTGCAGTCTCGGCTTTCTGTTCTTGGCTGACAAAAGTGGAACCTTATGTAATCATCTGGTGTTACAGCCCCTTCACCTCAAGGTTTGATGTGTTGTGCATTGTGAGATGCCTTTCTGGTCAACACAATTGTACAGAGTGGTTATCGGAGTTACTCTAGTCTGTCTGTCAGCTTGAACCAGTCTGGCCATTCTCCATTGACTTCCCTCATGAACAAGGCATTTCCAGCAGCAAAATTGCTGTTTACTGGATGTTTTATCTTCATTTCACCATTCTGAATAAACACTAGATACTGTTTTGTGTGTGAGAAAATCCCAAGAGATCAGTTGTAGAAATGCACAAACCAGCCTGTCTGGCACCAACAATCCTTCCGTGGTCAAAATTGCTGAGATCACTCCCCCCCATGGTTGATGTGAACATTACTCAAAGCTGCTAGCCCCATCTGCATGATTTGACACATTGCACTGCTGCTACATGCTTGGCTTGTTAGCTAATTGCATGAATGAGTAGGTGTGCAGGTGTTCCGAATAAAGTGGAGTGTATAGCCTAATACAGTGATGGATACAGATTTAAAGTTAAAAAATGTCTTCATGACAGTTGTTATATAAAACATTTCATGATCCAAATGTGTGATGCATTCATAGGAAAGATTGTTCAAACTGATAAATTGTATTGCTTTTTGTAAATATACACTCATTCTGCATTTGATTTCCTGCAGCATGTTCCAAAAAAGCTGGAATGGGGCAACAAAAGACTGAGAAATCAGTCTCCTAATAAGTCTCAGAAATTTTGTTGTGGGGCAACAGAAGACTGAGAAAGTTGTCAAATGCTCAAAAAACCACCTGTTTGGAACATTCTACAGGTAAACAGGTTAATTGTTGATTTGGAAATGTTCATTTGTTCCCAAGCAAGGATGGGGTGAGGTTCACCACCTTGTGAAAAACCACATGGGCAAATAGTTCACCAATTTTTAAGAACAATGTATGTCAAAGTACAATTGCAAGGAAGTTAGCAATTTCACCATCAATTCCATATCATCAAAAGATCAAGAGAAATTTCTGCATGTCGGGGCAAGGCCGAAAACCAACATTGAACACGCGTTACCTTGATCCCTCAGGAAGCACTGCATTAAAAACTGACATGATTGTATAAAGGACATGGCTGTATGGGCTCAGGAACTCTGGAAAACTGTTGTCGGTAAACAGTTAATTGCTGCATCTACAATGCAAAGCAAAAGCCATATATCAGCAACATGCAGGTTTTGGAGCAGTGTTGTAGTCGAGTCACGCAACCTCGAGTCTGAGTCCAGTCTCAAGTCCCCAGTGTTCAAGTCCAAGTCATTTTAAAGAAAATTTCGAGTTGAGTCTGAGTCAACTCCGAGAACAAGACTCCGACGGCACCATTTGACAGTGGCTGTTGCTGCTTTTATGTGAAACCGTTTACAGCACGTGAGAGCGTCCATTTGGTGTGCGCGCTGTCCAGAGCATGCCAGAGAGTCTATCCGACGTACGCACCAAGGCGCACAGGTGCGACTCTCCTTGTACGAAATTTGTACAAAAATTAATGTATATATAAATATCTTAGGCCCAATCATTATGGCATGTTACAAAAAATAATGAAAAATCCAAGTCCTCGTCTCCAATTTGAGTCCGAATGTAATTAATGCACGAGTCAGAGTCATTAGTGCTAAAGTCCAAGTCAAGTCACGAGTCCTTAAAATTGGGGCACAAGTTGGACTCGAGTCGGAGTCCTGGACTCGAGTGCTGCAAGCCTGGTATGCTGCCATGCAGACAATGTATTTTTTAGGGACGTCCCTGTTTATTCATGCAAGACAATGCCAAGCCACATTCTACACGTTACAACAGTGTGGCTTCACAGTAAGGGTGCTGGTGCTAAACTGGCCTGCCTGCTTCCCGTTGAACGTCTGGTAGATTATGAAGTGCAAAAAATAAGTGGAAAGCATGAACTGTTGAGCAACTCAAGTCGTGTATGTAAAGCAAGAATGGGAAAGAATTTCACATTTCAACAATTTGTGTCCTCATTTCCCAAACGCTTACGGAGGTGCCTTTTTTTTTTTTTTAAATAAAGTAAGGGTGATGTAACATGGTGATAAATATGCCCCTGTCCCAACTTTTTTTGGAACGTGTTGAAGGCATCAAATTCAGAATGTGTATATTTACAACAAAAAAAGTTTGTTTGCTACCTTAAATATCTTGTCTTTGCATTGTAGTTAAATATAGGTTGAAAAGGATTTGCATGGAGATCGTAGAACTGGTCTTAAAGACCCACTGACACCACTTTTTACACCACGTAATATGTGTATTTATTGTTTTATTGCTGTATTGTGAAACAAAATATCCAAAACTCAACTTGAATAAAGGGTCGTCTTTGTAGAAAATCAAGAATTTCAGAGCCGATTTTGTGTTTTTTGCCCCGGCTTCTACAAGCGCCATGAGCCATTTACTCGTTTTTGCCGCCAGGGCGAGTGACGTCACATCAGTGTATGTCGTTCTGGATTGCATGAAAACAAATAACAAGTAATCTAAATCACAAAGTAATTCTTTTTAGAAATATTTTTGGTATGACATCACAACCATATAATTTAGATTCATGAATTTAAATTTACATTTTGATTTTCCAGATAGATGGACTCTGGTCTTCTTATTTCTTCGTCCAATTTTGGGGTCTGTTTGGCTTGCAGTTTCTTGCAGGGTTGCAGGGGTGGTCTGCTGTCATCTGTTTCTCTTTTGACAGATTGATTCGGCCCGGGCCTGTCAAACAACGTCGGCACAGCTGACTCCTCCAACACCAGTGGATAAGTTGGATCAAACATTCTTCGCATTCTGGACGACAAAGTGAAACAGTGCTCCTCGAAATGTGCCAAACAGAGACGTGACCATTTTGTTGACTTCCAGTTCGCACGCGTTTTGGAAACGTTTCTTTCCCACTCTTTTGCTATTTCTGGGTGTTTTTTCCAAGGAAAGGAATGGAGTTTCACTCCTTCCGACGTGGTGTTAGAACACCCGTAAGCCACACACAATCCCTTTTCGGTTAGACGCCATTTAACTTTTTCACGCAAGGAAATCACAACACCACAGCTCAGTATCACAAAAACGACACACTGATGTGACGTCACTTCCGGCATCTCTGAATGAGCCCGTTCTTATCCAGGTCAATCTCCCGGCGCGAAATTTAAAATTACTTCTGAGGTTTAAAACGGACAGTTAAACCAAGAATTAAAACCAGAATTCATCTTTGGAGTCATATATTGTTTGTTTAGCAATTAATACAATATGCCTGTCAGTGGGTCTTTAAATAAGAACTAAATATGCAGTAATATATACATCCATTCATAATTCTGTGAAATGTACCCAATTTGTGCAGCATTTCTTTTAGGCTCGGGGGGAACAAAACTGCAGCCCTCCACCTTTTTATTTTGCCATTTCACATACTAACACGTTTTTTTTCCTCAACCTATAATACGTAGTAGGGTTGGGCGGTATCCAAATTTTGATACCTTTAAACCGTCTCTGTGTTTTCCCGGGGTATACGGTATTACCGAGAAAAAAATATTTTGTTTCGGCCTACTGTGTAACGTGCGCCTATGCCTCAAATGTACTATTTAAAAGCAGCATAGCGAATTGTGTGCATTGTGGTATGGATTAAGCAGCAAAGCGAATTTTGTGCATTGATGAATGGATTAAGAGATATTTCAAAGCATCACGCAACTCTTCCTTCATCTTGAAAATAGCATTCAACTGTTGTTTACACATGTCTGCGTTGAAACGCCATTTGCAGCACTATTTCACCTACTCCATCAAAAAAAGTACATGATGAGCAGGATCATACCCTTTCAAGCATGGGAAATAAAAAAAAGAAAAAGAATCAACCAACACCCAAGTCCGTTTAGACTGCGCGATAAACCATATTCTTCAGCGCAAATGAGGCGAACCTAATTCAAATGCGTGATAGCTGCACAAGGCAAAATCACATGGGCCCACGTCATGCCATGGCGGGGAAATTAATAATCAAATGGCCTTACCTTGCTTAAAACGTTGTCTTGATCACATAACTCCTTACAATTATTCCACTTAAATCCATATGGTTTAACACACCCAACAAAGATAGCAAGCGCATTGCTAATTCCCACCAGAAACCGAACAGTTTACGCTACGATGTTTTCTTCCGTTTCTTCAGTAGATGACATTTCAAACGTTTATTACCCACATCCCAAATGTCATACGTTATATTATTTTACCTTGTTGTTACTCATGTAACCTACTCAAAACACAACTCACTGGAGAGATCTCGTGGAAGTGGAGTACCCCAGGCTATGGTGTGCCTTAGGGGACATATTAGATTTTTAGTTTGGTTTGAAACCAAAATACTGCCGCACTGCCGATGTTGTATTTTTTTTTTGCCACTAACTCGTTATCTTGACTTGCCATCTTTCAACCGCGGTCTCAGTCTCTTTTTTTTTTTTTTTTTTTTTTTTTTTTTTAAGATAGGACAGTATAGAGAGGCAGGAAATGAGCGGGGGAGAGAGAGACGGGATCGGGAAATAACCTCGGGTCGGAATCGAACCCGGGTCCCCGGATTTATGGTACAGTGCCTTAGCCATCTGAGCCATGACACCCCCGGTCTCAGTCTCTTGCGAAGCTTTCTGTCAGACTCCAAAATGTCACGCAGGGTTGCCATGGTAACGACATAAACAACCCTGCACGCGATGAGAACAACTTTAGGAAATTGATAGAATTAGTGAAAATACGATCACACAGTTATTCGGGATGATCTTCAATTTATTATTTTATATTATGACCTCATGTACTCCATATTTATTTAGATATTATATATTTTTTTAAATGACGGTAATGAGACCGATACCGTTGGTACTTTTGGATACCTCGGGATACCTTCTTACCGTAATACCGCCCAACCCTAATGCGTAGCGTGTCTGGTTCACTTCCTGCAGTTCATCTGCTCTAGAGTTTGTTTGGACTCGGAGCCTGACCGCATTTCTCAGCCGATCCCAGCCTGGTTGTTTCGGTCCACAGTCGAGTGCTGCTCTGCTTAGATTTGTGAGATTCGTTGGATTATATAAAGCTTGTTCTTATAGCTTTAACATGTGATCCTTTTTTACATGACATGGTCTGTAAATTCAAACAGCTTTTCATGCTGTTTCACTTACCATGATCTCGTGTCATACTGTTTGCAAAGTGCAGAGCTCCATTGCAAAAAGCATTTATTGATTTTCTCCCAAAGTACCTCTCGTAATAGTTAGACCGTTGTATTAAGAGACTGGTGGAGTAGAAAAAGAAATCCCTTTCCCTGGAGGTGGACAAATCGTGTGCTGCCCACTCCCATATTTTAGTTACCCGGAAACATAACTGACTAGGTTAAGAAGTGGTGACTAAAATAAATATAATAATCTATGGGGAGCTAGTTAGTGTGTTACATACATTAATAAAGGCTGAAGGAAATTAGTTTATGGTTGTCATCGTCTAACAAACTTTTTAATCTAGTTTTCGTTGTGTTTGTGTCCCCAAAGAAATTCTGCAAGTCTTTGGGCAGTGTTAAAGCTATGTACTATAGTGTTCTGTCGCTGTATTGCACATAAAATATATTAATTAAGACTGGCTAACGTCTTAGGGCGTATTCACACCTACGTTGTTTGGTCCGGACCAAACGAACCAAATTTCCCTTGGTCCGGACCTTTTGGGTTGGTCTGAATACAAACCACCGAACTCTGGTCCGGACCAAACAAGCGGACCGAGACCGAGCTGCAAGGTCGGACTCGGTCCGGACCAAAGGAACCCTGGTGCGGACGTTTTGGAGGTGTGAAAGCAGACCAGACCTAATCCGACAGTTTTGCTTTTTTGTACCTCGGGAGCTTCCGTCGTTTGTCGAGCATTATGGGAAACAGAGTCTTGACACTCCACTGCAAAGTGCAAACACTGTTTCGGTTGTCAAGGGAACCTTACAACAGTCGTTCAGTCATTCAGACCAGTGGTAGGCTAGACTACAGAATACAAAAAATGAGTAGGGGGCAAACATGGGCCGAGGAAGAAACGCGTACCCTTGTGGATATATGGGCAGATGTCCACATATCTGAGCTTTTGGAGAGAACGCACAAAAATGCCGACATGTTTGCTGTATTCAGTGAGAAAATGAAGGAGAAGGGGTTCACGCGCTCCCCAGAACAGCGCTTTGTGCGCGTGTCATCTCTGACCAATAGCTGAACGACCTCAGGGCGCATGGCTTTGTTGACAGATTTTGGTCCGCTTACTAAAATGTACAGTGTGAAAGCGAACCGCACCAAAATGAAAAAATAAAAAAAACATTTGGTTCGGACCAAAGCAAGTGAACTATCGAACTATCCTGGTCTGAATACACCCTTAATTTCTGCTTTAGGTGGCAAGTTCTCTCGACTCAGTGTGTCGTAAGGTGGAAAGTTATATTATCAGTACATGCTAATTTATCCACCTCGTAAAAGTCCTTCTGCAGGAGGCCAGATTGTCTCTCAGCATATACCATCAAGGTGTAGGCTGTGCTACCATGAAGCGCTTTAGGTTTAAACAGCGCTGCATGTCAAATTTAAAAGTTTGGATAAAAGGAAGGAAGCTATCGAAGAAGAACTGTTTCAGCCGTTTGACCTTGTTGCGACCTTGAGCCTGTTTGAATCCATTCCAACAACAATCTTGACAGATGCATGAACAGACACTCAGACTGATAGCGTAGAAAACCAGAAACTATGCCTCGAGTTCCTGAACATAAATGTGTACGTAACAGCTCTGGATGGCAAACAGGAAGGAAGCTATTTAAAGAAAAAATCTATATTGCATTTGGCCTCGCTGTTACCTTAACCCTATTTGAGTCATTTCCAAAATCTAATGAGTTCATCTGTTGGTTGCTGCTGATTCAATCCTTTGTTCTTGTACAGATGAGGATCTCTGATGGATGTATAGATGGAAAAACATAAAGCATCCAGCACTTAGTGGTAGAGACACAAAAATCAATAGCACAGACATGATCTCTGCTTGTCCCAGGTGACTGGCGCCCCATCCTGGCTGAATTCTCCTGCCTTGCACCTAGTCTTGCACTGATTTGGCTCCAGATTCACTGTGACCCTGATCAGGATAAAACCTTTGCTGAAGATTCTGATGATGTTATTCTACTGTGTTTACTAGGGCTGTAACGATATGCGTATCGAAATCGTGATACGCAGAGCCACGATCCGTATTGCGATACAAGAAGGCAGAATCGCGGTACAACCTTTCAAACTTCTCCTCAGCCCAAAAACAGAGGCGCTTCCAAACTTCAATTTATGAATACTTTACTTTTTATTTAAATTACATTTTAAACTTACTTAAATTACTTGTATTTTTTTATATCTATTAGTAAGTCATTTTTTCGCCGACCTGCGACAATCTTCTGCGAGTCACGCAACGTCCACACTCACCACTGGCAGAGCATTCATTAAGCGGTCGCCATTCTGGTTGCGACGCGGGGAGCGAATCTGTAAACAAGCAGCTCATTGGCTGGCTAGGTGTGCCACAAGCCAATCACAATCACTTGACCGGAAAGGCATGCAGTGTTGCCAGATTGGGCAGGTTTAGGTGCTTTTTGGCTGGTTTTGAACATATTTTGGGGTGGAAAACGTTAACGATATCTGGCAACACTGAAGGCATGTCTGCTTGGGCGGAAGCCTTCTGCGGCAGTTACATTTTGACACGCGAGCAATGTTTCACCATAAAAATTCCGTAATTTCCATCTGTTTTCCGCGATCACAGAAAATCATTGGCCCTATGGGAGTGAGACAGTGAGAGAGCCACCACCCCCCACCCACCACCCCAAAAAAAAATCTTAACGGATTTACACGATTTGGAAAAATGACTTTTTCAGAACCGAAAAAAACAGAGCTTCCGGCTCAACAGTATTATTTTGAGAAATAAAACAATCTTTGGATATACATTTGTTCATTTTTGCATACATATTACTCATTCTCTGCAGTGGTCTGAATTATTTGCTATTAAATAATGTAAGTAAGTAAATGTTAATAAGTCAAATTTACTACTTTAAAAAAACATTTTTAAAAAAATTGTGGACGTATCGAATCGTGGGTCAAAAATCGCGATACGAATCGAATCGTGAGTTGGGTGTATCGTTACAGCCCTAGTGTTTACATGATGCTCCGTTTGGGACGTGTTCCGGTATTGTTGGTCGTTGTTTTTGATACTGAGGTAAATACCTGTGTCATTCGTACCTTTGCTACCCTCTGAGCTTCTTTCCTTTGGATGGATTTGAAAAGTGTGTGTGTGTACACAGAACGCCTTTATTGTCCCTGCACAAATGTACAGCAAAATTTAGTTCATCATAGGAGAGCAAAGCCGCTGCGTACAGTATATGCGCACCGCCACTCTTGGGCACTTCAGCCCAAGGCCGTCCCATGTTAACCTAACTGCATGTCTTTGGACTGCGGGGGAAACCGGAGCACCCGGAAGAAACCCATGTAGACGAGGGGAGAACATGTACACACAAAGGCCGCCGAGCTCAAACCCAGAACCTTCTTGCTGTGAGGCGACACCACCATGCCACCCAAGATGTGGACTAAGAGCTGGTTAGGGAGAGTGAGGTTTGTCATTTTATGCTTAGATCAGTAGATAATCCTGTCGTTCAAGTCCCTGCTTGACCCAAAATCAAATGCCTTCTCTAGTCCTCTATAACACGGTCATTAAAGCATTTCTATAAAATGTAGAATATTCTGTATATACATATAGAACGTTTAAACAAACTGATCGTGTTGCGTTGCATGTCCATGTAAATCCTCGTCTCTATGGAAACTATTCTTTGTCACTGGTGTGTAATGTTTTTGATCAGCGAGCCACATCAGTTCTTCTGTTTATTCATATTTCATTTGAATTCTCAGACATTTGGCCATCTGACCTTGATGACTTGAGTCACAGTTAGTCGTCTCCCCTCCCCCTCACACACACACACGCGCACCCACACACCCATATACACAAACACGTACGCCAGGCTCTCTTCTCACTCCTCCTGATTTCACCTGACCCTCTAAATCCAATTAGAGCAGCCGGAGTACCCTCCTTATCCCCTCCTCACTCTCTTCGGATAAAGTCGGATAAAGCAGAGCAGTGTGAAGTGCTCTCTCTCTCACACACTTTCTTTCTCACGCCGCCTGTTTTCTGTCAGATTTGTCTTTCTCCCTCCTCAGTCTGCCTTGCTAGGGCCAGCTGCCGTCTGTCAACACGTTTCGCCATTCTCTCTCCATTATTTGTAATTCGTTTAAAAAAAGATTCCGTTATTCTCTCCGTTACCCGTGACTGCCATCACGGGTGAATTTTTTTTTTTCTTTTTGTGCTTTTTATCCTCCCCCTCCTCCTCCTGAGCTGCCACCGCCCCTCGTGACCAGGAAAAACAAGGGCAAAGCATTTGCTTTCTCTCTCTCTCTCACTCACTCTCTCATTCTTGTGTGTCCTTTTCTGTGGATGAGATGACGGACATGCTGGATCCATGCCAGATCGGCTGTACAATGATCGATGTGGTGAGTGTAAGCGTGTGTGCAGTAGGGTGGGTGCAGCTGATGTCCTGAGGTAAATATGGTGTCGTTTGTACACAGTCATAAAGACTGCTGGCCTCTAATGTTATTTATTTTGGGTGGATTTGAAGTGTGTGAACCTCTGAACAGCCTGTTGATTCTCAAGTGGGTACCCACTTGATATAACATCTTAATGGAGCCCATACAGGGTTTAGTGTGCGCACGCGTGCCTGTAGGTGTGATTTGCTAAAGTACCGGTAAAGGGAGTGTTTTTTGTGTTTGACCCGTTATAAGGCGTGATTGTTTATCTGCAGAAGGTTTTTGTTTTCTGCGTGTGTGTGTGTCTGTTAGTAGTAGCTGACAGGTTTTGCTATGACTGTGCAGTCTGAAGGTGTGTCTGGTTTTGTGCAAGCCTTTGTGTGCCAGGCATCTTGCAGTGTCCCAGAGGGGAAGGCCCTTTGATTTTGGTGTATGAGAGAGAGAGAGAGAGAGAGCGCGGAGTTGAGCTCCAGAGTGGTGTTCAGGTTTGGGCTGAGCAAAGCAAGATGTATTAAGCTGATAAAGCATGATGATTGTGCTATCTACACACTACAGGTTAATCAGCGCAGATTTCTCTGCTCTGTGCCTATGCACGATATATTCATTTCTGTCAAATCACATGAGTAACAATTATGTTTGCTTGGCAAAATGTTAGAGACCATTTGAAGAAAGAAGGAATAGAACAGAAAATCTCAAGGTTGTTATTCGTCTGTGAGCAAAACACATTTGGCCTTGAATGCGAACAGACACTTTCAGAAGAATACAAATGCATACTCTTCCACCTCACATTCCGATAACTAACTTTTGTTTGTTTGTTTATTTTTTAAGCAAAATGTGATACGATTACTGAATTACTGTTTTGTATTGCTGATGGACTTGTAAGACATTACGAAGTATTACCTAAATTCACATTTTTCTTCCATCTTTCAGACACAGTTGCGTTTTGTTGCTACTTTCTTTGTAACGGAACCAGTCTCTCCCAGGACAGCAACACCCTGCCTTGCATTATGTTCATTTTTCCATTCATGCTTTCAGATTACACATTTATAGGACATGCTGTTTTTCCATTAGTATTGAAATAGCTTTTGGAAGTGATGTTGGCTTGTTTTAGATTTAATTGATGCTTGTAATGATTGATAGGAGCATTAGCTTTGACATTTCTCCATAGTTCACTTTTTAACGATGAAATCTATTCATATTTATTAAAAGGTTTTGTTGATTTGTTAAATGGAAAAAAGCATCCTTTTCCAATTTAGCAATAAAACTGCTTTCTCGGTCATCTTGTTGGAATTGACAGAAGTTTCAATCGTGATCTTTATTGTTAAAGTTGAGGTGGACAAATCACAAGCCCAGCCACCTGGGACAAGTGGATTTCATGTCCAGGATATGAGATTTTATTTATTTTTTTATTCATACAGTAGTTGAATGGTGGACAAGTAGATTCAAGAACTAAAGAAAGAAAATAAACCTGACTCCTACTGACTTTGTCAAAACAAGTTTTCATACAGTATGTATGTTATGCGGTTAGCGTGTCCGCCTCTCGATTGGGAGATCGCGAGTTCTACTCAGTCAGGTCATGCCAAAGACCATCATAAAAATGGTACCTACTGCCGTCTGGCAAGGCACGCTGCAGTACAGATGCGAGTGGGGAGTCAAACTCTCGTGGTTACCAGAGAACCAGCCCCCCACTGTAACCCTAGCTTTGTAATAGGCGAGAGGCCGAGGGCTACGGAAACAGGAATTGGCGCCGCCCTATGCGCCACATGGCGTGGGAAGGATTTTGATTTTTTTTTTTTGATGTACGTTATACACAATGTGTTTCACAGTGCTACGATGTACATCAATGCTGTGAGTATCGTGAGCGAGACGAAACTTTCTGCTAGTACAACACACACAGCACATCATCTCACAGTTAAACGTATCCACAGAAAATAAAGAAGCTAGAAAAATCTTATTACACTTGCAGTGCTAAGACAGAAAACCACGGTTCATACATTCCAACAGTACGTTTGCTAACGACGTAGTTTCTGTCAAGGGTGCAAGCATGATGTGCTACATCAAAAACTTAATCAAGAAAGGATAATGTCTACGGCTACACAGTCATCTCCTTCCACGCCTTTGTTTCCCTTAAATGTATTAACGTAATTTTACTCACTGGCTATATGTTGGCTAACACTAGTCATTTTCACGCTTGCATTTTTTTCCCTGATTTGAGGCCATTTGAGTCTGGTATGTTTTTGGTGAAAATATTCCGTTTTCAAGCTCGGGGGCGGTCAGGAGAACCTATTCCTGGTCTTTTTGAAAATGGTGGTCTGGGGCTGACTTGAACCAAACAGTGGTACACTGGCATCAGGTACTGTGTTGTGGAGAAAGGGTTAGTACTGTTATTGATCTATAAAAGTCTGGCTTTATACGATTGGAGCACTGTAATTAGTTTGTGGTTTGAGTGCTTGCACTGAAAGCATCATCAAAAATGCACCTCTCATGCCGAAATATCATGATCAAATATCTCCTTGTCCAATAACGGCTCTTCAGTGACGTGTGACGCACCCAAAGAAGCATTGTTCTTCACCACTTGAGTGTTGGTACCATGGGAAATTATAGAAAAAACACACAAAAAGGACAAACCTACCAATTTGCAAACTTGCATGTACAGAAGTGATAAAGGAACAATTAGAAATCAATTGTTGGGATCAGATTGTTGATCCATGATTCGGAAGTAATTCCTCAGTGTGAATGCAGATTAGATTAGGTTAGATAGAACTTTATTGATCCCTTTGGGAGGGTTCCCTCAGGGAAATTAAGATTCCAGCAGCATCATTACAGGATAAACAGAGAATAGAAAATAGAGAAAAAACTTCTAGATAAATTAAGTATTTACATATACAAATATAAAAAGAATAAGATATGGGGAAGGGGGGGAGGGGCCAGCAGGAGAGATATTGCACTTTATATTGCACATTGTCCAGTATTGCTGATTGTCAGGCTAGGCTACTGCTCCTTCCCGTCCTCTGTCCTCCTGTTACCCCTCCTCCCCCCCAGAGAGGAGTTGTACAGTCTGATGGTGTGAGGGACAAAGGAGTTTTTAAGTCTGTTCGTCCTGCACTTGGGAAGGAGCATTCTGTCACTGAACAGGCTCCTCTGGTTGCTGATGATTGTGTGCCTGGATGTGTCCTTCTTGGATGTGCTGCACCCCCCCAGCACACCACGGTGTAAAACAGGACACTGGTGACCACAGACCGATAGAACATCCACAGGAGTTTCCTGCAGATGTTAAAGGACCACAGCCTCCTAAGGAAGTATAGCCTGCTCTGTCCCTTCCTGTATAAGTGATTGGTGTTGCAAGTCCTGTCCAGCCACAGCCCGAGGTACTTGTAGGAATCCACAGCCTCCACCTCGACTCCCTCGATCAGAACTGGTCGTGACCTTGGTCTGGACCTCCCAAAGTCAGTGACCAGCTCCTTGGTCTTCGAGGTGTTGAGCTGCAGATGGTTCCTGTTGCACCACACAGCAAAGTCCCTCACCAGGCTCCTATACTCCTCCTCTCTGTCCTCACTGATACACCCAACGATGGCTGTGTCATCGGTGAACAACTTCTGAATGTGACACAGCTCCGAGTTGTAGCAGAAGTCCGCGGTGTACAGGGTGAAGAGAAGAGGGGCCAGCACCGTGCCCTGGGGTGCTCCGGTGCTGCTAATCACAATGTCAGACGTGATGTCCTTCAGCCTGATCTACTGCAGCCTGTCAGTGAGGTAGCTGGAGATCCAGGTGACCAGGCAGGGGTCCACTCGCATCCTGTTCAGTTTGTCCTGAAGCAAAAGGGGCTGGATGGTGTTGAAGGCACTCAAGTCCAAGAAGAGGATCCTCACTGTGCCATTTCCCTTATCCAGATGCGAGTGGGCTCAGTGTAGCAGGTAGAGTATGGCGTCTTCCACACCAACACCTGCCCGGTACGCAAACTGCAGACAGTCCTGGGCATGTTGTACCTGGGGTCTGAGGAGGCTGAGGAAAAGCCGCTCCAACATCAGATGTGAAGTGAGTGCTACCGGTCAGAAGTCGTTCAGCTCGCTTGGCCGATTCTTTTTGGGAACTGGAACGATGCATGATGTCTTCCAGAGGGTGGGCACTCTCCCCAGCTGCAGGCTGAGGTTGAAGATGCATTGGAGTGGTTCACCCAGTTCAGCAGCACAGGTCTTCAGTAGTCGGGGGGACATCTTGTCCGGGCCTGCTGCTTTCCTGGGGTGAAGCTTCCTCAGTTGACCTCTGACCTGGTCTGCAGTAATGTATGGAGGAGTCTGTGTTGAGGACGGGGAGGATGTGCAGTTAAAAGCCTCTTCCCCAGAAAAACCCAGAATTGGTCCGAGTTTTAGACTCGGGTATGTGAAAGCTCTCTAGTCGGGTTGGGTTCCTGCGAAGTCAAAGCAATGGACTTGGTCACACGCTGAAGTGTTCACTTACTCTGTAGACGAGCTAATGAATTTATCATTTGCCCACCCCATAGAGCTTTCCTCCTCAAGCAGGGAAAGAGATCAGGAAGTAAAGCTGACCAAGTAGAACTGTGTGCCCCACCCCGGTCTGGGAGCTGTGTTACAGGAGGCTGAGAACCAGTGACCTTTCACAAGCTCCTAAATTTCTCAGTTTCTGTGTCATCACTGCTGAAACACCTGGCTTAAAGAGGCAAACAGTTAAAGTCATGGCACTTCAAAAGACAGAGCAGTGAATCGCTCCAACTGCCTCATCTATTTTTAAAAATGCTCTTTCACTGTGTGCAACATTTTGCAGGTGTGAGATGAAAGTTTTTGCTGCTGCTGCAGAGTGGAGATTTTTTTTTTTTAACTTTTCAGTAGCTAATTCGAACTCTCAACCCCTCCTCATGCCTTTGTGTAACAGTGAAGTGCACTCGGTGAAGAACTAATCAAGGATCACAGCCTGTCTGTTCAGGTTGTTGTCTGAATGCAAAGGATCAAAATGATTAATTTAATATGTATGAACTTAAGGTAGCGCTGAATTTAGTAAAATTAATTTGCCTGGAACTGCAGATAACCTTTTAAAACCGCCATCTGTCAAATCAGTAGTTCACTTTTGGAGCATATAGGAGAGTTATTTATATCCACCAGCTTCTGACTGACTTTTGATACCTATATCCATGGTTCTCAGAATGAAGTCTGGGTTCTTGGGGTTTTGGGGGTCTGTGATTTTGACGCAGTGGTGGAAATCGCAACCCATGGTTGCTTGAATTGAGTAGGTTTCATCCAAACGTCACAAACTCAAAAAGCAAGCAAGACTACAAATAACGTCAACTTAACCCTCATGACAATTTTAATAAACATCAAGTAGAAAGATGTGGAATGGAAAAACTTGATGGATCCAATAAATAACCAAAATATTACTGGACACATTTAAATATTGAGCCTGATATTTGAATAGTTTAACAAAATACTTCTGCTGGCCTTTTTGACAGTTAAAAAATTGCCTTGCTGCAAAAGTTTTGAGAAATCCTCAACGAGTGTTTTAAAATAAAAGATATATTTTTCCTTTTCTTTATTCATTACTGTCTAGACTTGTGGTGTAACAATGCCAGGGTGGCATGGTCGTGTACTGGCTAGCACTGTCATCTCTCAGCAGCCAGGTGCTCTGGTTTTGCCCAGATCAGATGGTGGAAAGACACATGCTGCGACCTGCGATCGGTCAGGTGGCGACTGATCGCAGGTGAACGCAAGCATTTTGCATCAAATCCTTCATTGTGGTCAGACATATTGCAAGTTTTTAAGCTGAATCTGTGCAGATCGCAGGGTGTTGCAGAGTGAATCGTGTAAGCATTGCACGACTGCCTGCCTCTACATGCGTCAACCTGCTATTTGCACCGATTGCACATTTCCGTTTCTGGTTGAGAGTACGTCGTGCGCGTTCTGGCTGCCACTTCTCACCGGAGCTATTTTAATTTTATTTTCTCTCCTTTTTTATTTTTACTTTTTTTTCTGTGTGTTTTGTGTAGTTTGATGTTTGAGTGTTTTTGTCCGCCAGTTGTGGTGTAGCTCCAGACCCGGTTTTGGGTGTCGGTTCCCTCCAGGCCTTGGTTCGCCGTGCGTGATGCCTGTGCTCCCAGCTATGGACTGCAGTGAGCTCGTTGCTCATTTTAATATCGTGGTTGTCCAGCGCTCTGTGCTTTAATGCTTGGCGTGATGTTCCGAGCGATGTTGCTCGGTGGCGTCGCGGCAACTGTGCAGGCGGTTTGGGACGTACCAGCGCTCTGCGTGGCAGTGCTTCTGTGCTCGCTTCGTGGATCTATGGCATGGTGTTCGAATGATGTTGCTGGCGGTGGCTGTGCTGGCGATGTGGGACTTGTTTTCGTGCGCCTTTTGGTGGGACTGTGGCTACTACACCACTGGAATGACATCCTGACCCCTATTTGGTGGACTTTTTTTTTTTTTTTCCTTCTGTCTATAATTGTAAAGCGACCTTGGGTTTTTAGAAAGGCGCGGTATAAATTGAACCTATTATTATTGGAAGTGAATTGCAGCTGAAATGCGAACAGATTGTGATCCGCTTGCGTCAACCTGCCTCTACTAAAGACACACTGCCACTATCTGTGTCGTCGTGCGTCGACACAAGACCAGTCTGGCATCTAACTGCGATTTTATCATTGCAGGTAGACGCAAGTAGTTGAAAACTAGTTGCAGCCTGCCGTCTGACCTGGGCATTTCCTCCCACAGTCCAAACACATGTGGATTCGGTCAGCTAGCTGCTCTAAATTGCCCGTAGGTGGGAATGCGAGTGTGAATGGTTGTTCGCCTCTGTGTTAGTCCTGTGATAGATTGGTGACCTGCCCAGAGTGTACCCCACCTCACATCCAATGTTAGCTGGGCTTGGCTCCAGTTTCCCTCGCGACCCTGATGGATGAGCAGTTTTGATAATGGATAGATGGATGTAACACACTGCCATTATCTGTTTAGTGCTGGAAATGTTCATACCTCTCTTCATATTCAGATTTAAACCAGAAAAGGGTGTGGTCGATCCATGAAGGGGTGTGTGGGATTTTTTTTTTTTTTTTTAATTTATCATTATTTTTTTAATGTTATGTTGAAACCTACCACTATGCACTGGAAACACTAGAAAACAGGGCTGCTGGAAATTTTGTTTTTCACTAACAAATTATAACATACCAGTTTGCAGAACTGGACTTCAATCGATTCCTGAACCACATGTGCTGTGGGCATTTATGGGAAGCTTTTCTGTATTCAATCTTGTGACTGAATAAGCAAGTTCACTGTTTTAAAGCAGTGATGCCTTTCCCAAATGTGCAAACTTGTTTTTTTTTTTTTTAATTTCAGCTACAATTGACAATAGCTGTGTGATATTTGACCAGATTTACTTTGTTTTAGGTTCCAGAAAGATCAGAAAAGTTTGCTTTTATGATTGGGTCCTTTAAGCAGCATCTCATAACGACCCTGATTTTGCGAGAAGGTTGTCTTTTAGTAACTATTTAAGAATGACAAACAGGTACAATTAAAATACAATTTAAAAAAAACATATAAAATGATTGTGCATAGGGCTCCACAAAAACAGTGTGTGTTTTGTATGAGCTATATGGAGTGGATCAGTACATGAAAGCATTAGAATAGAACAGATTGCCTTTATTGTCACTGCACAAATATACAACGAAATTTAGTTCATTATAGGAGAGCAAAGCCGCTGCGTATGTGCGCGCCGCCACTCTTGGGCACTTCAGCCCAAAGCCGTCCCATGTTAACCTAACTGCATGTCTTTGGACTGTGGGGGAAACCGGAGCAGACACGGGGAAAACATGCAAACTCCACACAGAAAGGCCCCCATCGGCTGCTGGGCTCGAACCCAGAACCTTCTTGCTATGAGGTGATGGTGCTAACCACGTACACCACCGTGCCGCCCACGGTGTGTGTGTGTGTGTTTGTACAGAAATATGATAGAAACACAATAGGCTTTATTTTGGAGCTCAGTAAGGCATTTTAGGTTGGGTTAAAGCTGAAAAGTGACTTCTCATTTGTATAACGTTAATAAACTTGGTATTCATTCTGCGAGAAGGTTGGGCAGGTTTCACGTAGATTGTCCAGGTACTGCCGATATGCAGATACTGCATCACAAATGCACACCAGTGTTAAGTCCCCCCCTCTCCTCCCCCAAAAAAGACTGAGAATTGACAAAAGACATCTAAATGCATGAATGAGCAGGTGTTCCTCAGAAAATGGTTGTTGAGTGTATGATGATGAACATGTGTGAGTGGAGCTGAGATGTCTAGATTTTTTTTTTTTTTTACAGCCCAAGGCACTGTGCTGCTGTTTACTAACAAACATTATCTGTGGATGTAAACCAAACACCCACGCAACTAACTTCTACACAGATGCATACAAACAGTGTGAGATGATCCTCTCTGTTTAAAGAATAGAGTAAGGTATTTATCAAGTACACAATGTGTCTGTGGCCACCACAACGTGCAGTTTGGCCATCCTGATGCATAAACAGGTAATTGTGTTACACTCTAACGTCATTTGAGGTTTATCTAGCTAAAGTCTGCGCTTTGTTTTTGTGCAAGTGTGTCAGAGCGAGGCTGCTTCCTGTGGTGGTAACATCAGATATTTTTAACTTGTCAAAAGTCTAAGTTGTTGTTGAAGTATTGCTGACGCTTGTTTATCAGTGTAGTGTTAGACAGTGTTCATTCATCCAGGCTGGGCTCATGTATAACCTCTCGCAATTCAATTTAAATAGTTATCAGTTTCCTGTTGCTGACGTCTGTCCTTTCTTCCATATGCTTCCAGGAGCATGACATTGAAACCCCCCACGGTGTTCTCCACGTCACTTTGAGAGGAACACCTAAAGGCAACCGGCCCGTCATCCTTACATACCACGACATTGGCCTTAACCGTGAGTTCTTCATCCAGGATAAGTACTGCTGTACAGAATCTAAAATGTGGAGTTCTTGCTTTTATTCATTTTCTAGAAGATTTGTCTACCTCGTGTGTATAACGTTCTAGGCTCCATTATAAAATTTCCCTGCTACGAACCGAGAATTCATCTAGACCAAAGGGATCTCAAACTTTTTGCACCCAGGGACCCCTTTAACTTTTAATATCAATTCTACAGATCCCCTCAGTACATGTTTGCTTACAATTTAAATGTAGTATTGAAAGACATCAAGCTTGGTATCCCGTAACATTCCACTGACGGGGGCATATTAGGTCTAAATTGAACTTTATTTATTATAGTCCTACTTGTTTTTGAGTTGAGGTTTCTATTAAACCTGTTTAGTTCAAGTGACTAGTCACACAGGATGATAACTTGGATAATGACGGGTTATGATTTCCACTACTAGGAGTGTGTGTGTGTGTGTGTGTATATATATATATATATATATATATATATATATATATATATATATATATATATATCACCACCCCGTATGGATGAATCTTTAACCAAATAAAAGATTGCTAGAGAAATCAAGGGAGCATTTAATGCAAATTACAGTACTGTCTGTTTGATTATGATCATGTGTATTATTGTAATAATCTATTCAACACGACTGTTGATTCGCAAAATAGTTTGAGAAAATACTTTTAACTTCTGCACATAATTCCTAAACATGCTCATACAGTGGGGCAAAAAAGTATTTAGTCAGTCACCAATTGTGCAAGTTCTCCCACTTAAAAAGATGAGAGAGGCCTGTAATTTTCATCATAGGTACACTTTAACTATGAGAGACAAAATGAGGAAAAAAATCCAGAAAATCACATTGTCTGATTTTTAAAGAATTTATTTGCAAATTATGGTGGAAAATAAGTATTTGGTCAATAACAAAAGTTCATCTCAATACTTTGTTATATACCCTTTGTTGGCAATGATAGAGGTCAAACGTTTTCTTTAAGTCTTCACAAGGTTTTCACACACTGTTGCTGGTATTTTGGCCCATTCCTCCATGCAGATCTCCTCTAGAGCAGTGATGTTTTGGGGCTGTCGCTGGGCAACACGGACTTTCAACTCCCTCCAAAGATTTTCTATGGGGTTGAGATCTGGAGACTGGCTAGGCCACTCCAGGACCTTGAAATGCTTCTTACGAAGCCACTCCTTCATTGCCCGGGCGGTGTGTTTGGGATCATTGTCATGCTGAAAGACCCAGCCACGTTTCATCTTCAATGCCCTTGCTGATGGAAGGAGTTTTTCACTCAAAATCTCACGATACATGGCCCCATTCATTCTTTCCTTTACACGGATCAGTCGTCCTGGTCCCTTTGCAGAAAAACAGCCCCAAAGCATGATGTTTCCACCCCCATGCTTCACAGTAGGTATGGTGTTCTTTGGATGGAACTCAGCATTCTTTCTCCTCCAAACATGACAAGTTGAGTTTTTACCAAAAAGTTCTATTTTGGTTTCATCTGACCATATGACATTCTCCCAATCCTCTTCTGGATCATCCAAATGCTCTCTAGCAAACTTCAGACGGGCCTGGACATGTACTGGCTTAAGCAGGGGGACACGTCTGACACTGCAGGATTTGAGTCCCTGGTGACGTAGTGTGTTACTGATGGTAGCCTTTGTTACTTTGGTCCCAGCTCTCTGCAGGTCATTCACTAGGTCCCCCCGTGTGGTTCTGGAATTTTTGCTCACCGTTCTTGTGATCATTTTGACCCCACGGGGTGAGATCTTGCGTGGAGCCCCAGATCGAGGGAGATTATCAGTGATCGTGTATGTCTTCCATTTTCTAATAATTGCTCCCACAGTTGATTTCTTCACACCAAGCTGCTTACCTATTGCAGATTCAGTCTTCCCAGCCTGGTGCAGGTCTACAATTTTGTTTCTGGTGTCCTTTGACAGCTCTTTGGTCTTGGCCATAGTGGAGTTTGGAGTGGGACTGTTTGAGGTTGTGGACAGGTGTCTTTTATGCTGATAACGAGTTCAAACTGGTGCCATTAATACAGGTAACGAGTGGAGGGCAGAGGAGCCTCTTAAAGAAGAAGTTACAGGTCTGTGAGAGACAGAAATCTTGCTTGTTTGTAGGTGACCAAATAATTTTACAGAGGAATTTACCAATTAATTCATTAAAAATCCTACAATGTGATTTCCTGGATTCTTTCCCCCCATTTTGTCTCTCATAGTTGAAGTGTACCTATGATGAAAATTACAGGCCTCTCTCATCTTTTTAAGTGGGAGAACTTGCACAATTGGTGGCTGACTAAATACTTTTTTTTGCCCCACTGTACACACACTCGATGCTAGGGTGCAAAATGTTTAGCATCATATTTTGAAGTACCTAATATATATTACATGCGTACATACACTGAAGGTTTGTTCTGTTTTATATTGCAGATAAGTCATGCTTCAACACCCTTTTTAACTTTGAGGACATGCAGGAGATCACGCAGCATTTTGCCGTGGCCCATGTGGATGCTCCAGGCCAGCAGGAGAATGCAGCCCCTTTCCCGACTGGGTAAGAAGGACGAGTTATTATCCTTACTATAGACTGTTTTTTTTACATTTAGACTGGGAAAAATGGTTATATGATCTTGACACCACAATAACTGATCGGAACAAGAATATGTGTTCCCTTTTTTTTTTTTTTTACACTTTTTAGTATTTTCCCCATTTTGTCCACAATTTGGTCACCTGCCAGTTCTCCCTGTCATACAACAGCTACCTCTGGGACACATGATGCCAGCCACAGCATGTTTTCAAACTGCTGGTCATGCTGCATCACAGGGAAGTGTAAAGCACTCGGGGTGCTGTCTACCCTTTTCTACATACACAAGCACATAGGCTCCCACAATTGGCTAGTTCTCCGCCATGGATGGCTGTGCCGTTGTCAAGATGTACACATGCAATCTCTCGATGATGGGGCAAAAGTTTTCCTGTTGCACCACATGGCTTTCTGTAACCACACACATTTATCAGTCCAGGTTAGATTAAATTAGTCTACTTATAAATGACTCATTTGTTTTATTTAACACATTTATGGCATTTGTCAGATGCCCTTATCCATTTATACAGCTGAGCAGTTGCGTCAAGGGCCTTGTTCAAGGGCCCAGCATTGGCATCTTGGCAGTGCCGTGATTTGAACTCGTGACCTTCTGATCAGTGGTTATCGTCTAACCGCTGAGTTACCGCTGCCCCACATAAATACAAACGTTAACGCCATCTGCTACGCAAAGTGAAATCGTGCACTTGAGTAAATATCGCAGTTGCGAATAAAAACACAGTTCTTGTTGGCAGTGTCTCACTAGTAGTTGTGATGATGCTTATTTGCCACAAGACTCGTATAAGGAATAGACTCGAGACACAGTGTATGCTTTGAATCTTTATTTAAAAACATCCGTTCTTATCAGACTGCAAGTATCCAACAATAGTTGTCAGACATGGTGTTTAAGGGTTACATATAACAGAGTGGCATAAAATCCAGCATGTTGCTGTGCAGTTAAATTTAAAATAAATATTTGATTTGTGCTTGACAACATGACAAACACGGTGAAAAGAAAAAAAAAAAAAACAGGACATGCTGTAATCCCCTTCCCAAAGTTACTCAAGTTGGTTACTTTCCAATAACAGCACTTTGTTTATGAAAGAATGACACATTTGTATGTTTTATCCGTATCATATCGATATTTAGATGTTGTGGAACATTCACAAAACAAAAGGTAGTTCTTGTTATTGCTAATAACAGCTATTTAACAATTATTCGCCGATGGCAAAGTGAATATAGGTGAATAATAACCAAGACGAAGTCGAGGTCATAAATACACAGGTGATTAAAAAAAAATACAATTAATTGTATTTTAAAAAGTCATTTATTTCAAACTTCAAAAGCAGCATGCAAATGTAATAACATGCGCAGGCTTGTGTCGCTTATCTATGCCGAGTCACTTTTGTTTTGAAAGAGATAAAAATAAAGCACAGTTCCACCTTACCTTTGAGTAGTTTTAGACCGAACTTCGTAGCATCTTTAGTGCTTTAATAGGAAGAAGTATTTTCTTTCATAACTTGTAATTGTTCCTCACTTACAGTGACGAAGCTCTTGGCCGCTATTTTACTGAGTCGCTTGAGGTGGTGAACAAGAAATATTCCAAATCTCTCGACCGATCAACATCCCTGATTTCCTATAATCACCTCTGTATTTATACTAAAAAAAAAAAAAAAGTTATTCTCTCACCATCTTCTGATTTCTTGAAGTTAATAAGACCAAAAATGCATCTTGTCAAGTTACTGAGAAACAGCAAAGCTCCCTGTCCTGAAGACTTTCCCCTGTCAGATAACTTTAAACCCTGACCTCTGTTACAAAGCAGTGATGCTGGAAACTCCTTGTGAAAATGTTAAATGAACATCTCACGTAAAACGTGACCATATCATCAAATATTCAAGTCTGGATATGTGGAGCATCGGTAACAAGTCCCTGTTTAACGATAAAAACAGCAAAGTATTAGAAGAAATACCTTAATATAGTCTTGTGATTTTTGCTGCAGTCATATACCATTAATCAACACCTTCTGACCAATCAGACTTGAGAATTAAACAGCTGTGTTGTTCATAATGTATTGCTCATAAAATGATTTGATGATGCACCTTTTTCATTTTTATCATTTCATGACCGTGCGCTTCTTTTGCTGTTGTTCAGCTGTTTTATCCATACATGTTGCAGTAGCTGTGCGTTGTCATTTAGTTAGCATCTTCCAGCTTGTGCAAGTATGAGTCACCTTTTAGTCACATGAATATCTCTATCTCTCTCTCTCTTTCAGGTACCAGTACCCTACGATGGATCAGCTGGCTGAGATGCTGCCCTCAGTCCTGACCCACCTTAAGTGAGTCTCCTTAACTCTCTGTAGTGCATGACCTCATGAAAATACAAAAAAAAATGATTTCATGTCATCTTTCCTTATCTGTCTGTTTGATTGCAGTGGATATCTCTGTATTATCCTTTCTGTAGAATCAATAGTGTGATTGGCATTGGTGTTGGTGCTGGAGCCTACATTCTCACCAGACTGGCGGTAAGTGAAATCTGTCACTGAGTAAAAGGTATCAACTGTGTTATTTAATGAATGTTTGTTTTTGGCATACCATTATTTATCATAGTACTGGACATGGGCAAATATATACAGCTCATAATAATGAATGGTTTGTGCTAAATCCTAAAACTCTTGATTGTCGTTTGGGTAAATCTCAGTTTGAACATTTACTGACAGTCACACTAGCATCAATTATTCAAGCATAATAGCCCCCAAACATAACTACGTCATCACTTGTTTACCGCAGCGCATTATGGGGGATCGCTGGGGTCGGTAGTTGAGCGATAAAAGCAGATGTTAGGTCAATTTTATGTGAGAGCGATGTGTGTGTGTGTATATATGTGTGTGTGTGTGTGTGTGTATGTATGTATATGTGTATATATATATATATATATATATATATATATATATATATATGTGTGTGTGTAATATATAGTACCAGTCAAAAGTTTGGAAACACCTTCAAATTCTGTTTTTATTTTTTTCCTACATTGTAAATTAATACTGAAGTCATCCAGACAATGCAGCAACACGTAAGGAATCATTTAGTAAACTTGTTAATCAAACCAAAATGTTTTAGATTTTAGATTCTTCAAAGTAGGCACCTTTTGCTTTGATTACAGCTTTGCACACTCTTGACATTCTCTCAATCAGCTTCATGAGGTAACCACTCGAAATGGTTTTCCAACAGTCTTGAAGGAGTTCCCAGAGGTGCTGAGCACTCGTTGGCTGCTTTGCCTTCACTCTGCGGTCCAACTCCTCCCAAACCATCTCAATCGGGTTTAGATCAGGTGACTGTGGAGGTCATGTCATCTGACGAAGCACTCCATCACCCTCTTTCTTGGTCAAATAGCTCTTACATAGCCTAGAGGTGTGTTTTGGGTCATTGTCCTGTTGAAAGACAAATGATGGGCCCACTAAGCGCAAACCAGATGGGATGGCATGTCGCTGCAGAATGCTGTGGTAGCCATGCTGGTAAAGTTTGCCTTCGATTTTGAATAAATCACCAACAGTGTCACCAGCAAAGCACCCTCATACCATCACACTTTCTCCCCCATACTTCACTGTGGGAACCACACATGTAGGAACCATCCGCTCACCTTTTTACGACTTATAAAGACATGGTGATTGGAACCAAAAATCTCAGATTTGGACTCATCAGACCAAAGGACAGATTTCCACTGGTCTAATGTCCATTCCTTGTGTTCCTTGGCCCAAGCTATTTTCTTCCTCTTGTTCTTCTTTAGAAGTGGCTTCTTTGCAGCACTTCGACCATAAAGTCCAGACTCACACAGTCTTCTCTGAACAGTTGATGTTGAGATGTGTGTGCTACTTGAACTCTGTGAAGCATTTCGGTGGGCTCTTATCTGGGGTGCTGTTAACTTGGGGTTTCTGAGGTAACCCTAGGTCTTCCTTTCCTGGGGCGGTCCTGATGAGAGCCAGTTTCATCATAACGTTTGATGGTCTTTGTGACTGCACCTGGGGATACTTTCAAAATTCTTAAAATTTTTCAGACTGGCTGACCTTCATTTCTTAAAGTAATGATGGACTGTCGTTTATCTTTACTTAGTCGAGTAGTTCTTGGCATAATATGGATTAGAACAGTACTCAAATAGGGCCATTCACTGTATACCAACTCTACCTCTTCACAACACAACTGAACAACTGATGGTCTCAAACACATTAAGAGGTCAAGAAATTAACTCTTGACAAGGCACAGCTGTAAACTGAAAGCCATTCCAGGTGACTACCTCGTAAAGCTGACTGAGAAAATGCCAAGATGTGCAAAGCTGTCATCGAAGCAAAAGGTGCCTACTTTGAAGAATCTAAAATATAAAACATATTCTGGTTTGATTAACACTTTTTTGTTTACCAAATAATTCCATATATATTCATAATGTCGATGACTTTAGTATTAATCTACAATGCAGAAAATTTTAAAATTATATATATATATATCAGGGCTTTACGTTAGCACCCGCCAAATGCGGGTAAAATCCGGCTTTGGCGGGTAATGACTTTAGTCCCACTAGCCACTTTGGCAGGTGGTTTATTCTGTGGTATGACAATATATTTTAATTGTAGTTTTCTCTGAAGGCATCTGATATAATAAACGCATTGCAATGTAATATTACGCGCCTACAATTCCCATGAGCACCTGCATAAACATTCTGACAACATTTTAGAATTGTTTAGAACGTTTGTTAACTGCTCAGATAAAATCAGTTATACGGTAACCTGCGGTTAATGAACGAAGCAACAAAGATGCTGAAGACTGACAAGTACACTATGTGGCGGCATATAGCTGGAGTTTCAAACCCTGCTGCTCAGGGGGAAAGGGGCAGGGATGATCAGGGCCGGAGCAGCATTTTAAAATCACCGAGGTCCGTGATGCACAAAGCGCACACCAAAACATTTCCGCCATATTTAAATGAGGGGTGAATTACACATCACACGAGATCTATTCCTGAAATTATTTTTAATGGTGTTTGAACTGAATATCATCAGTTTTGAAAAAAAATCATGCATGTGGCAAGAGTAAGAATAATTTAAGCTTGTTTAATGGTTTGATCTGGCCCAAGCAATGAGGACAAAAGTTACCCTAACCATGTAGCCTATGGAACTAAGATACATTAACAATCTGGCATCCGTTACACCTACACCCAAAAAAATTCTGGGAAAAAAATCAGTATACACCACCATGTTTTAGGCAAAGTTATCCAAGGCAAACAG